>NC_025996.2:16101939-16401939 GCF_000442705.2 Elaeis guineensis | reverse complement strand
TGCCCTCACTCCCTCTCTCTCTATATCTCTCTCGCTTAAACGTCCTATCGGGCGACACAGCCGCAGCCTCTACAGCCCTCCGACAGCCTCGACATGCCACCACCGACCCTCTGATGACATCATCCCCCTTTTCCCTCCCCCCTCTCTTTCTCTTTTCCTCACTTTCTCTCTTCCTCTTTTCCTATTTGGAAGGACGAACCATCCCGATTGTGGCCAATATGGCTTGGAATGCCCCGAACTACCCAATTTGGAATGGTTTGGTGAACCATGGCTAAGAGTTCTTAATGCCAACCCAAAACATGTAGCATTTGTTTGGTCGATTAAACAAAAATTAGGTATTAGAAAATATAATACCAGTGTGGTTGCTTCACTAAATGAAGACTTCCATTTATCTGATTCAATAGAGGAAAAGAAACCACCAACAAGATGAAGAGTGCAAACCCAAATTAGGCACTACAAGAAAAACGAATAAAAGTCTGAGTGATTCTATGATGGAATAACAAAATTGAAAGCACTGGTCACCCGATATTTTTTTGCAAAACAATGAAGAGTGCATTGCCAAACTTTGAAAGGGGAAAAAGTGTAACTTTAACAATAGGACTTCTCCAACTAAATGAGTTGTCCTCATGGATCAATATATAGTACACTAAAGTTTGAGGACATTCTACAACCAGCATTCGACCTGAATCAGCTCATTCAAATTGGCACCAAAATCTTAGAAGAGGCAACTTCAGGCAGAAGATGAAGGATAGGCACAGAAACTATAAATCGTATTGGCAGTAATGGGAACTAAGCAATTGGTTACACAGTTATAAGTTCATTCAACCGTTTGAACTCTCCAAGATGCTTTCGACATGAAAAAAGTCAACATGAAGAAAAATATGATATTGGTAGCAGGCCCATGTCAGATGCACAAAATTTATACTAAAGAAAAAGGCTGAACGTAACTTCTGAACAAAAATATTCAAATCTCAAAAAATGAAAGCTAAGGAAACCACAATTTAGAATTATGAACATGAAGACATGATGACCAACTTCCAATAATCTTGTAGCAAGATTTCTCTCTTGAAGTCTAAGTTAATCAAATGAAGCAAAATGAAGAAAGACAAAAAGTATCTTACCCATCCCGTATCCATGCATCTACCCTATCTCCAACTGCCCAAGCATAATTTCCTACAGCCTCCCTACGCCGCTTCCTTGTTCCTCCAGGTTTTGCTGCAGCAATAGGATGAGTAACACGTATTCTAGGAGCATTATTGTTTTCACTCTCAAGTGGTATCCATTCCTCCAGCCGACCAGTGCCTGCATAAAAGAGAAGTGGTTTGCCCATAACAACAAACCCCTAAGAACGTAGTCAAGGTAGACCACTTATATAACCAAAATGCAAAATGGAGTAGCTTGAATTAAGAAACCAATATTAAATTGTCAGAAAGTAAGAGGGTTCTGACAGTCAAGAGATTTCTCCTCAACAAAGATGCATCTGGTGCCATTTAAAAAAATGCAGTTTACCTTCATCAGGAAGAAGATCGTTGTAGCAGACAAATGCTTTACCGTCTTTCACATCAAGAACCCGTGCAGAAAACCAAACCCCTCTAAGACCATCCTCATCAGCCACAACCTGAAACATTAAAATAAAAGCATTAGGTAGTCCTTGTTCAAACTTCAGGGACTAAAGTACACGAACCAAGAGTAATCAAGGAAACAGTTTTTCCTAAAGGTTGCAAGACTCAAAACCAGAGTTCAGAAAAGCCAAGAGAAAACAAGAAAGGACAAATAGAAGCCACAACCCTAGCAACCAAGAAGCAGCCCAGTCTTAGGTGCTCCATGCCACATGGGGTACAACCACCTAGGTGTCCATCCCAAGTGGCCTAGCTTCTTAGCATGCACCAAAGCAACCTGCCTAGGGTTAGTCAACTATTGCAGGCTATATAACACCCTCATCTATCATGCAAATGTCTTAAAACCTGAACTTAATTATAACTGGCAAGTTAAAAGTCATATCACCTATTTCCAGCTTCTCGTTGATATTATTAACCATTTAGTAGAATTGCCAGTTGAACTACTTGACTTATTTAACATGTTTCTGGACAGATGACTACAAAAGGTGAATATTTATCTATATTATATTGAAATGAATGGCTTGAGTCCATGTGTCTATTATTTTTTTCAAAAAAATTAATTTTCTTCATTAAGTAAAACATCATATGTACACATCTGCAAATACCTATTACTTCTTACAAAAACATGTCATGTTACAGTAACGTAAGTCCTCAAATAAATGTATATGTATTTCCAACAAATTACCTTTCTTTCTTCTAAGAAATTTAAATTTCTGATTGCTTGTTATACACAAATATATCCATTGATCTATTCCTTTTTAATATGATCCACTTATGTATTCACAAAAAATATATGCCGTCCCTTCACCAACCACTAGCAGAAAGCAACTTTTAGAACATCACCTTCAAGGTAAAGAAAAAAACACCAATCAGGAAAAGCTACAAAGACGGAAAGTTCCCATTCCATATAAAGGCATTATAAACTTCAAATGATGCAGCTTGGAAGAGAAAATGACATCAGGAATAAGCTTATACCTCTACAAGAGATCCCTTCCGAATGCTATTTCCTTTAAGATTACTTGCCAGAGAATCTGTTTCAACTCTATCAGTTGGAAAAGTTACCGATGTGATTCCTAATTCAGGTAGAAAAGCCCAAATACCAACCAAATCAGAAATTTTCAGATATCCAATCTGCAATAAGCACAACTTTTTGAAAGAACTGCAAGTTCAACATACCTATGCTATTTTCCTCCAACTGTATGGCCTGTTCACTATGGGAAGTAATCACCTCTTCATTGGTATTTCTCTCTGTCTCTCTATGGCCTAACGGTTGCTCAGTAGATTGTTTAACAGATGCATCATGATCATTAGGTGCATCTGCATCCAAATTCTCCTCTTGGTGCAAGCCATTTGCTTTTGCATGTTTATCAACAGCCATGTGCTGGATTTTCCAATAACTTTCAGGCCCAGCTTCCACCAATTCACTGATAGTAAATGGTAAGGGATCCCCCATTGCAACAATTATTCCTGCTTGCGAAACAGCCTCTGCAGCCAGTTCTGCAGCTTTTAATATGGCATCCAGGTTCTCTGCTCGCTTTGTGGCAGCAGAAGCTGCTTCCACCCTTCTTCTGGCAGCCTCTCGTGCAACAGAAATGATTGAACTAGATCCATTGACCTTGTCCTTGCCCTTCAATATCGAAACAGGAGTTAGCTTCACGAAATCCTTTCTGACATCAAGGCCAGCCTCAGAATTTTGACCAGGATGACCTGTTTTACCAGAACTCAGAGCTGCCTCTACCATCATCTTAGCCTGTAAAGCAGCCTCTGATGCAACCTTAGCAGCTTCTGCAGCTGCTTTTGCAACAGAAGCAGCTGCTGCAGCTGCAACAGCTGCAGAGGCAAGTTTCTCTTCAACTTCTGAAACTGAGCCAGATTTCTTTTGGGTAGCTAACTGACTCCATATTCCTTGGCTGTGCCGGACTGCAGCAGCAGCATGAGCAGCGGCATCTTCTGCTTGCAGCTTTGACTGCTCGATTCTACTGCATGTCTCCTCTGACAGAATGACCCTCTGTTCAGCATTGCCACTGCCAACCATCTGGAAATGAGTAGGATAGGCCATGGTAGATGTAGCTGAAACAAGACCACCAGGGGCAGCTTTAGTTGAAGAATTTGTGGATAAAGGGTAGCCTGCTGAAGTTGGTAGATGCTTAGTAACAACAGTAGCAGAAGCAGGTTCAGTTTGAGGTTGAGAAACTGAAAAGACTGGGCCCATCTCTTCAAGTGCTGAACCCTTCTTTCTCTTTCTGGACTTCTGTGCAGTAGATGTGTTCCTTGTATTTGGAGGAATTGCCGACTTCTTTTGGGTTTCAGCCTGCACAACAGATGCCGCAGAAACACTAATGGGAGCCTGAGTAGGCGGCAAAGTATTAGGGGACACAAGCTGCATGTTGGAGGCACGGGGTGTAGATGAGTCTTTGACAGGTGTTACTTGAATTGTCTCAGCAAGAGGTATTGCAGGATGTTGTGAGCTAGCTCCTAAAGTTGAACTTTGCGATGAAACAACCCAGGAACCGGGACGAGGACTCTGAGAAAACCAAGGTGTAGTGTTGCCTGTATAGTGCCTCATTTGGGAAGATTGGTATGAATGCATGGGAGATAAAACCTGATTGAAGTCCAGATGAGTGCCTCGTTGCACATTGGAAGGTAGTGCATCATGAGAAGAAGTACTCCACAAAGGTGATGGCAAACACATTGTTGAATTTACTACAGTTGAAGGAACAACCTTGGTGCCACTTCGGCTAGCAGGGGTATAGAGGGCCTTGCTTTGAAGTGGACTGGACCTCGTCCCTTGCTCAGAAACCCTGACACCTGCAAATGTCAATTGCCTCAACCAATCATCTAGTAATTAGACATTAGTTAACAAAAACAAATATCAATTCAAACATAATTACCTGAACAAGAATGTAAAGGGGTTTCAGAATTATTGAGAGGTGATTTCTGTTTCTGGAGCCTTTCTGCAGCAGCACGCCAAACTCCATCCCATAAGCTCCTTCCACCATCTATTTGTTCATCAATAATGACCCATCAGAACAATCCAAAACAGGCTTAGGCACATATTCAAAAAGTCAAAAAAAGTTGCATTAATTAGGTTGTGCCCAAGTTCCTACCAGTTCCTCCAAAGGCCGAAATCATACAAGCCTCATCTGGCGGAATACCTTGACTGCAGCAACATATTAAAATACAAATTGATAATAAATAGATAAACATAATAACAATAAACAACAGATCTTAGGACTCACATTAAAGATCCATAAACAAAGATCTGTGCACGCAGTTGTACTTGTTGTAGATCTGTGAAAGGCTGGTGAAACAATGCTGCAGTAGAAAGTGAAGTATTCAAGTCAGGCAAATTAGATGTCTGAACAGTCTGAGGACAAGACACCTTCATACTACTGCTCTCAACACAGAGGTGTTGTTGCATCTCCTCCAACCGCATATTGCTGCTTATGCCTGTACTGCCAGTAGGAGATGTACTGCATGTTTTCCTTTCCCTTTCTTTTGCTTTTTTTGGTGATGGCGTTTCTTTAGCAGCCCTTTTTGAAGTGTTTGCTTTTCTGGTTCCAGAGCTTGATACTTGCTTACTTTTATTTTCACCAATTGTTTTGGTCATGGTCCCATGTGGACTCTTTTCTTCAGATTCTTTAGGGCCAGGATGAGAATTATCTTTTGAAACCTTGTAATTGGATTGCAAAAAAACCACATTTAGTTGAGGGACTTACGAAGACGAAGAAGAAGAAGAAGATGATGATGACAATGATTCTGTACTATCTCAAAAGAGAGTGAGATCGGTTACCTGAGGAAGTTCAGAAGGAGACATACTGGAAAAGGGTTTCCAGTTATTTCTGGTGTTCTTTTCAGACAACTCTGCTACTGATCCAACCTCAAATTTAAAGCTCCTATCATCTTCAGATGCAGTACACTCCTTGGAATCACAGTCACCGGCTTTGACTTTACCAGCACTCACCATTGCATCAGAAGATATATGAGGTGGGTTTCCTGAAGTAGGACCAGTATGCTCCAACAATCCTCTACTGCCCTCTCGATATTCCACTCCATCTTGAGAATGTTCAGTGCAACTGATAACTGTGGGTGAACCACAACTTGGCTCAACTGAACCCTGAATACTGCTTCCAGGTTCCAATAAGCGGGATTCAACATTGCTTGTCGACAAGGTAGAATGGGGAGATTTGTTTGCATGGGCACCAGATGCATCACCTGCAATAAGGCAAACGGACCAACTATCCTAATGCTCTTCTCGAACTATACTAAGGAACCAGCAAAACACCATATGAAAAACAGACATATCATTTATTTGACCAGAATTGGGACTGTCTGATGCACATGAAAGTGAAAATGAACAGCTAATAAAAAGGATAAGAGAGAGGACAGTCACTTGAGATGGTAGGTGGTTTCTTCAGAGATAAGCGCAATTGTTTCTTTTCCATCTATAGAGAGAGTCCATTAAGACATAGAATGGATTTCTTTAGGATTTTAGGATCCAATTTAGTTTCCCAAGAGTATTTTTTTCCTTTTTTTAAATTCTTTTCCTTGACAAACTCTCTCTAACATGATTACACGAGTTCAAAGTTCACAGCAGTCACAAGGACTTTCCATTATACAATAGTAAATAAATATGCTGCAATAAATATTGGCCTCATTAAATAGGCTGCATCTCCGTTTGATGCACCACATAAAGGGATGCACATGGGATAGGCCTTGGCCTAGGATGCCCAAAAGTTTGAAAGCATTAGCTGATGACCTGGTCCAAACAATATAAAAAATTGCCAGCAACCCAGCCATGCACAACCATCGCCCTCTACATTCCAGACTTGTTATGTATCACTCAATATGAACTTGAAATCAGAAAGTCATGTGAAATTAGGAAGTAGAGCAATCTAGCACACCCAAGGAAATGCAGAGACCGCATCTATGTATGGTCTTCCTACATGATATGTTTCATCGATTATTTGCCCAAAGATATAAATTCTAGTTTTTCCTCAACCAATAAATACAAATTAATCGATGCATGCCATCTTTTGATTCCTAAATTTCAAGAAACTGGTATTAGAGATAAGAAAAGTGTGCAAAGAAGTAGCACCCATCAACCTGAGGAAAATCAATTAAAATAGGATTATCAATTTGTAAAACATTTAAAATGAAGAGACAACTCACAGTTGGTTTCCACAACAAGATTCTGCCCATGACAGTCGCCTCCTGGAGTTATATTGGCTTCATCACTTTGCTGTCCATTTTGAAAAATAGCAGGAGAGGACTCTCCTGCAGATGGAGGTACAGGCAACGGCTGCTTCTCATCTTTTTTAATGGTTTCTTCTGTAAAGAAAGCGACATAGTTTTAACAACAGCCATTATTCAGATATTCAACCAAAATTTTCAAGATTGTAAATATTCAAGCACTTAAATGAGAGAAAAAGAAAAAGAAGCACAGAATCACACTTCCTGCCACAGTAACTAAGACAGCTAATCCACCCTGAACTCCCACAGACCCACCAGATCCGACCTTAAAAGATTTCAAGCAGAAACATCATTACTTTTACCTACCCATGGCACTGCCACTATCAATCAAGATTGTTTCCACATTCTCTTTAAGGGGAAAAAAAAAAAAACGATGAATTGGACACATTTTTTGCCTCATATGGAAAGAAGAGGAAAGCAAAAACCTGTTCAAACTTGCGAGCATGTCCATGTGCAATTGGGTTAACTATAGAACACAAGTTTGACCTCATATTCTACATAAACAGAACTTTTCACAGGAAATACAGACTGCCTAAATACAACAAGTAGCACCTTATAATGGAACATACAGATTAGGCTCATCAGGATCAGACTGTAAATGCTCGTGCGGTACAAAGAAATTTATGTTACGCTTCAACATTGACAAGACCAGCAATTGCCCCATAAATAATATGAATGAGGTCCATCATCTTAGAAACTGAATTTCTAAATTATCCATGATTAATAATATTTAAAATATTAACAGTTAAGATTACCTGACTCATCCAGAACAACATTCATTGGGCACGAGCCATCCAGAACTGCATCAGCAACTGTAGTTGGGTCGCTTGATATCTGGGAATCTAAGTTACTCTTTGTAACTGATGCTGAGATGTTCACATCCTTCTCAACTGAGTGCATATGCTCTGATGCATGTAAAGGTGACAGTGCTGCATCTTTCTGTTCTCCAACCACATCCACAGCAAGAGCATCTTCAGGCCGTGACTGGCAGACAACAGTTGAATCATTGAGTGAAGTTGACTTGACACCTATCGTAGCAGGATTGGTGACTGATCAAAAGAACATCCATATCAGTCCAATAAGAAGGATTTTGCCTCCAAAATCATACCAATTATTGAAAAGAAAAGGAATTCAAAATTAAGAGAAAATTTACCAGATTCATCCTGAATTAGTTTCGTGACAGATGAACCATCTTTTGCCCCACCAGCATTCTGAGCTGTAAATGAGGCCTCTTCTACCCTCCCAGTAACATTAGAAGTGTCAGTATTAGAGCTTGCACCACATGAAACAACAAATGGCGCTATGAATTCCTTTCCAATAACAGAAATATCTGGAGGGATCACATCGTCATCAACGAACTTGGCCTCTGAAGTACCAGATTTCTTCATCTCAATTGATTTGTCATGAGTGGAAGACAATACCTTTACTTCCGTATCATGCTGTAAAATAGGCAAAAGAGATTTTTCCAAAGAAGCATCTTCTGAAGCATTCAATGTAACATTTGATTTCTCATTAGTATCTTTAAGATCTTTATCCTCTACACTCTTTTGTACAACAGTGGGTTTGGAATCATGAGAATCATTGTTGTGTTTGTCAGATAACTGACATTCAAGGTTTTGTTTCTCTTCAATAACTTCCTTGAAAGAAGATAGTTCTCTTTCCTCTCCTGAATCAGCTACTTTTGCGTTAATGGGCAGAATACTCGCATGAAGATCATCATATTTTGCAAGAAATTCAGCATCATCATGACCTGCATTTTTAGATGCTTCTGTTATAGGAGGTACCTTAGCAATATTTTCATTGCTGACTTCAAGAGAATGCCTCTCAATTATCATATCTCCTACCACCGCTAAAGAAGACTTTTCATTCATGTGTCTCACAACCTTATCACCTGTCCCATTGTCTTTGTTCAAGGCCTTACCCTGGTAAGCAATAGCTTCCAATAATCCATTAGAGTTCTCAGACAACACGGATTCATTGCACTCTTCATTTAAATACACCAAAGAATCCATAGATGGCTCCGAACATGAAGAATCCTTCATGCTGGAAAAATCATGGTTGAGTGCACGGCCTTCAGAATGCTGATCAATCGTTTTACCATCTCTGCATGTTATCTGACCATATACTTTCTGATGATTATCAGGTTGCAAGCCTTTGGATTTCTCAAGCATGCCAACCTCTTTGTTTCCCCCCATTATTTGCTCTGACAATGATTGCTTCCCAGAACATATACCAGATCTATCAATGGAAGTCGCTGCAGGGTCATCTTGAGTATTCCTGTATTCAGAACTTGCTCTCGTACCCACACATGTAGCACAACCATGATCATCAGGTGTACTCTTCCTCATGAATGCATTATCCAAGGAATCATCATCCTGAACACCCTCAAAAAACTCATTAATAACTTCATCAGAAGAAGTTTTATCAGCAGTGCATTGCTCAGGAACAACCTTTCGATCAGAGCTAAACTTCTCAACAGATGAAATTAGATCCAAGTCTTTTTCAGGTTTTTCATCTTTGGAAGTTTGAGACATACCTTCAACCTGAGGCTGACCCCTAAATGCATCCTCACCTGGCCCTGGAAGTATATTAGTAGATTTATCAGGCTGTATAGTGAGATCTGAGTGTACAATATCTCCCATGCGAGAATTGCCAGAATCATCTTGTCTTATCAAGGGATCCATTTGATCATCTAGCCCATTCAATTGATCATGTGCATCTGCCTCTTTAGTGTCAACTCTTTTGTTTACCATCTCATCTTCTCCAACAGATTTCAATAACATCTCCACAGATTCAGACGATGTAGCCTCAGACCAGACATTGTTATGCCTAGAAATGGAGCAAGATTCAGCAGCACTTGAACTAAATTCTATTGCACTACTTCCTGGTGAAAAGTGCTCAATCCACTTGTTTTCTTGATCTTGTATGCCAAGTAAAACCTCTGGTTCAACTAAACTGTCAAACCTCAGATGGACCTGGAGATGTTCATCAAAATCAAATTTTGGTAGAGCAAATGATCTCAAACTTGGAGGAAACTTGTTGCTGTCTTCTCCAACTAACTGAAAATTCTGGCTTTGAAAATCGTTATCATCATAATCCATGGATATATCCCTGCAACAAATTAAAAAGTATATATTTTGAGTAAAGTACATAGAGTAACTCCACAAATTAGTTTGACCAGCTATGGAAAACCTTCTAGTTGGAAAATTCAGTGACAGTTTTGCAATAGAAGTTATAGAGATATAAATAATTCCAGCTATTTATACCAGTACTAATCTATGAGAAAATGGAATCCTTTGTGCCTGAAACAATATAACAAAATGTTTGATTTTAAAAAATATACTTGTATAAGTTAGTGAAGTAACTGAGAGAATACAAAACAGGACCGTAAAACCATTAAAAACACCTAAGTACGCAAATATTTACCGGCACATACAAAATTCATAAAAGAGGCCTTAATTAACGGTCAACCTGTTTTTATACCTTATTTATTTGACCATCCAGATTAGTTTCAACAACACCCTTATCCTACAACCATCTAGAGAGGCATAGCTCCATGACAATGGACTATTCATGAGACACAATTCATCTCTTTATTATCCCTTTTATTTCTCTCCCAAGTCCGCGACTGATTCATAGACATAAATGTTCATAAGAGTGGTGAAAATTAATGTTGTAAAGTGATATGCTGCTGAAAATCAAGGTAAATAGTAAAATTGTGAAATACGAACTAGGACCACCAGATCCTCTTTACAGAGTGTTGGGTTTAGATTCTGCAGAAACCAACCAGTATGTGTTGATCTCAATGATCACTTGGAACATAGGCTAAAATTCTTCTAAAAATGGTAGGGAAACCAATACTTACATATCAACTGTGGAGGTACTAAAACAACTTTGCATAAAACTGAGATAAGAAGCAATTGAAATTATTCTGATGAAACCTGTCAGTTTTATTCATATGCAAAAACACCATATATAAGTCTAGACAAGCTCTTAAATATGTTCTAAAGTTGAAATGTTTTGACACTGAATAATCATAACTCCACAGAAAGAAATTCTGCACAAACTTTAAGACAAATTGAAACTCAATAACTTCAACATGTTATAATAGGGCTGGAACTGGGCCGGGCTAGGCCAGGCCCTACCCCTATCCGAGCAAGGCCCAAAAACTTTTTTTGGCCTTCGGGCCGGGCTTAGGCCCGATAAATGTGTAAAAAGCTAGGCCCAAGCCCGTCCCGCGCCCAGGCACGAATGTGTTTGGGCTAGCCCGCCCACTCTCTCTCTTTATTCGCCTCGTCCTCCGCCTTTGCCGCCGCCGCCGTCGAGACCGCCTTCAAGACCATCTCCGGCTCCTCCGTCTCTCCCAATTCCTCCGGCCCTCCCAGTATATGACGCTCCCGCTGCCGTCGCCACCCAATCACAGGTCACCGACTTTCGCAACTCTAGATCTTTTTATTTTTATAACAAGCTCTAGATCCTTCTCCGCCCTCCCTCTCCAGCTCTCCAATGGCAATGGGGGCCTGCGTCAGGGCCGCTCGAGTAGTGTTTCTTCCTTTTCGGGCCAATCGAGCGGCGGGCGCTCTTGGGCCACTCCATGCTGTGCCTTTCTCTGGCCCACTCATGAAGAAGAAGAGCGGGGGCATCTCGAGGAGGCTCCAAAAGCCATCCCTCTTCCGACGGAGTCTCTCGAAGAAAAATCGCCACCCATGGGTGATCACCCTCCGACGCTTCACCATCCAACGGAGTGAACCCAGCAATGTGCCCTTTTCGGAAAAAAACGAAGAAGGAAAACGAAGGAAATGAAGAGCGGGGGTATCTTGGGCTCAGACCTGATTTCGGGCTTGCAATCGGGCCTAAGCCCGGGCTGGGCTCGGGCCGGGCCAATGGTAGGCCCAAGCCCGGTCCGAAAATGAAATGGGCTCAATTTCTGAGCCCAAAACCGGCCTGATTTTGTTCGGACCTAGCCCAAAGCCCAACCCACAGTCGCACCAGCCCGAAGCCCATTGGGCCGACCCAAGCCCATTTCCAGCCTTATGTTATAACTGTTATAGCTTTAACTCCATAAAGTGAAACAACCCAATTTAGCAATCGAGGCTCATTGTCAAAGCCTAGAGCTGAAAACGGTTCAGTTGATTCAGTTTTAAGTGATTTTTTCAAACTAAACCGACATTTCAGTTTAAGAGACTCTCAAAATCAAATATTTGACTAAACACAATCGGTTTCTTTGGTTCGGTTTTATATCGATTCGGTTTGTTTATGTCGCTTTTCCAAGTATTTAAATGGTTTGAACGATTTTTCGGTTTAAACGGGTTGGTCGATTTGGATTCTATTTTTTGTTTCTTTATTATGGTGCATAATCAAGTCAAATTTGGTCCAAGTTGGATTAAAATAGGGCTAAATCAACATTTTAGATTCTTAATTCATATAAAGTACATAGCCCAAATTTGAATATACATGTAACATAAGTGTATATATAAATATATGAAGCATGTAATATAGGTGTATATATAAATATAACACGGCATTTTAATTTCGATTTGTCGGTTCGATTCGATTTCGACAGATCACATAAATCAATAAATCAATGACCAAACCGAAATATCGATTTTTGTATTTTATTCAACCGAACCAAACTAGTTAACCGCCAAACCGTCATATTTGGTTTGGTTCGGATCGGGGTTTAGGCGGTTTAATCAAAAATTTTTACACCCCTACCAGAGACCATTTCTGGCCTTTTAAATTTTTTTTCTTATAATCATGGTGCCCAAAAACAACATTAAGTGTTATTTTTCCAAGATCTATGTTCCATGTTCCAAAAAGTTAGTGAATCATCTATGATGTTGCACTGGATATTTCTAAAACAGCAGACACACACTACCAAACTAGTTAGTTTTATGCATGCTTTTTGGTTATATTTTACCTTATCTGTTTTCTTTTTCAAGATTTATAATTTCCTGCTTCCAGGGTTTTCAAATATTCATCGCTCATCAGCCTCGTACTGAAGTTAATCCCTTCCACTAAATGTATTTGCTGAAGGCCAACAGCTGACAAAGACACAACCTAAATTAAAGTTTCAATTCTTGTTTAAGAGTTAAAATCCCAATTCAAAGTCAGTCATGAATGAATTTGAACCACCTCCTTGCGCTAATATCCAGCAAGAATGCTGATGCAATGCAGAACCAATGCCCTAATTTCTCAATCACCATCCTCTTATGGTAAGGACACCCCTCATGACCCTTGTAATTACTTAGTAATCATGTCCTGTTCATAGACATTGGACTTCAGTGTGTACCATATATAGCCAATGACCAAGTAAAACTAATCAATCAACAATAATTTACACTCACTTACTCAGAATAACTTATTATTGAAAAGAAAATGTGAAGAAATGATGCTTCTAAGGTGAAGGCATCCGAAGTTATACAAGCATCACCTTTCAAATATGGGTGCAAATGAGTCCTCAAAAAGATTACAGATAAAAGTACCTACAGTTGTGGCACATTTGGTTGTATCAGGTACTTGTTTACACCCTAAAACCTTATCATGTCTATTTCACTTTAATTCACTGGAAATTGTTAAGTAGTTGTGATTGGGAATTAAGAAAATGAGTCTCTCTTAAAGTTCCCACACTTTCTGAAGAACTAGTGATTGGTGAAATCTCTTCCACTTCAATAACTTTCAAGATCAACAAAAGTATTAAGGGGGTTGAAATAGGACTGGAGGGGAACAGCTGGAATCCATTCAAACACAAAAATTTCAAACTTACTAGACAGATAAAAATTGAAAATTGTTATCCCCAGATCTCCCTGAACTGATGTGTTCATGTGAAACTGCTGACAACTAGTTGTACTTGTATAAACCTCGAAACTAACTTGTTAACCTGATCTCATCCATATTAACACGGTTCAATTGATCAAAGTATGCACACATAGGAAATGTAAAATATTAATCATAAAGAGACAGTACATGACTAAACCAGCTGGTATTTTAGTTAGTAAATACACTAGATTTTAAACCAAAATGTCTGATGAACAACTGCTTAATCATTAATCCATCTACTGCTCGCATTTAACAACTATAATTAATTAAGCTCTGTAAAACCTAGCAACCTACCCTCTCAGATCCAGATTGAATTATCTGGATCAGCTCAGCAACAAAAAGCCCAGAGGACTTTAACTTTCAGCTCGGGGGATGCAAGTGCAATTAGAGTTATAGTTGAGACTAGTTTGGACCAGAAACTTAGTTGTAACTGATCATTCCATGGTTATCATACACCAGGGGCACATAAAATAGAATGAAAGGATACCGACCAATCGACTCAGTTATCATCGCCCATAATGCATCCAGTAACTAGATCTACGATTAACCCACGCAGTATACTGTTTGATTCAACAGAAATCATTCACTATAGTGACCTAAATATACTCGCACTCTAATACACTAAGATGCTGATAACCTGCGAAACCAGATAATATACGCTTGCATAAAATGGCAAAATATCAAAAAACAATTTATTCATGCGTTGGTAAGGAAAAAAGGAGCCATCCGATAACAAATTCATTGCAATAAAAGAAAATAAGATTGCTGCATGGCCAGAATTACTTTATTTATCATGGGAAACTATGACTCACAAGACAATGAAACTCTTAACAGCACATCTTAGTAAACCCTATTTTCTAACTGAAAAGTGATCGAATGAAGGGAAAAGCAGCCACAGAAAGAGCAGTAATGCCATCAGTTAAATCCTTTCATGAAACGAAACAGAAACCAAACATTTGCCAGCAATACAGAATAACCCTAAGCCGAGATGATCTCTGCGTTCACCTTAGCTCGATAAACAGCCAAAATCGCACAATTCTCACAAAAAACCCTAACTTTCAGGAACGGATGACCTCAAAGGAAAGCAAGGGTAAAGATTCCCGCCACATACCATTCAAATCGAGAACATCAAAAACCCTAAGTTTCTTTCCGGGCTAAACGACCGAATCAGAAAAAATAGTGAGACAGCTAGCAAGTGGAGTGAAGAGTGTGAGGCGGTAAAAATGAAAAAGAGGCACAAGTACCGGAGAGAAAGTGCCTAGGCTTCCGCCACCCTCCATCCGGAGACGAAATCTTGGCCGTCGAGCGTCCAGACCCCAAATCCCACGGCGATTCGCAGGCTCATTTCCCGATGGACTCGATTGGCATCGGGAGGCTCCCCTCCGGGCACCAAACCCTAGCTCCGCGAGCCCCCGACATGGCTTCCAGGCGACGTACGGCGGCGAAGAATCCCTCCGGCGGGGCTCCAAGAATTTTCCGGCGGTTCGAAGGGCGTCTACGGGGCGAACACGTCGAAAACAAAAAGCCCTTTCCCTCACTCCCTTCTTTTTATTTTCCTCTCTCTCGCTCACACGCGTTAGCGAAGCGACGCGACGGGAGCGAGATTGGGGAAGGATTTATGGACGGCGTCTGAGTTTGAAGCGAGGGCCATCCGCAATTGCTCATGGTTCACTCAATAACTACGAAAATGCCACGTAACGGCCCCTCGCACGTGCGAGATGATGGAAGCGGTTTTTTTTTTTGACTTGGTACGTTGGTGGAACTCGGAAGCCGGAGAATGGATTAGAATCGATACACGTGTTAGAGGATAATTCTTTTTAGTTTTCTTTCATTTCTTATTTAACAGAGACCATATAATCGAAAAACATTTTTCTAATTTTGTTAATTCCATGGCTGTCTTAGAGCGTTTCGTATTAAAAAGAATTATAAGTGGGTATAAATAAGATACAAGTACATGTTAAGATAAATTAAGGAGGATATCCAATATCTATAGATGCCATCTTTTTTTTTTTTTTTTGATAAAAATAGATGCCATCTTCTTCGAGGCATGGATGGAAGCATAGGAGCCAGATGAAGAGGCAAAGTCGGATGGTTAGTTGATGCGTGCCACGTTCTAGCTCGAAAAAAAAAAGATGGAGCCTTTGAGCCGCCAGCAAGAAAGGCCACAAGTGGGTTTTGGGGTGAAACCTTCTCGTGTCACTCCAGCATGCTATAATAGCATGTTAAAAACACCCACGCAAACACCTTACGTGGATAAGGGGGCCCCATATCTCGAAAAGGTGCGCCGTTGGTCATCTTGGGCACAGCGTTGGGTGGTGCATACCTCAGGATGGCGTGGATTTTTATTGGCTGGGGCCGAGCAAGTTCCTCATGGATGCAGACCCGCCACATCATTGGATCAACCTGTGACTTGGTAGGTATGGCAGCCGCAACTCTGGAGGTCAGCATGTGGCTCCAGGGCCCTTATCGGCATGTTATCATGAACGACAAGAAGTTTTAGGACCTTCCTAGTCCCTTCCTTGGCTTTATTACGGCACTTCTGTTTGTTTTGGGACAAATTTTATAATTTGGTGGAGAGATTGGGTCAGCTTATGCCATGGGTATATCAAGTACACTTGCTGCTCCAATAGAAGCACACCTTTCCCTTTATTTTTTTCACCTTGATGGTCTTTTCCTATATAAATATAATAGAAGGTCCAATGGCTATGCCTTTTTCTTTGGTACGCTTTGAATAGGTATGCTTTGGAGATATTTAGGATGATACACACTTGAGTTAACTCAGGTTGCAACTCATTTTAACTTTTCCAGTTCCCATGTATTGATTGGCATGAGAAGCGGTCAATGCACTATCCACTGGAGGAACCCCAGTGGATTGTGACCTTCTACCCCCCATGCGTTACACTAGCTCCACTACTCCAGTAAGCTAGAGAAGGAATGTGTCATACCGAGAAGGTTGGGAGAGATGATCTTCCTATTGAACTTTATCAGATTATTATGAACCTATTGTCAAATTAACGCAAATATTACATGATAATGCACTTGTATTGGTAATATATGTACACATAATACAAATTCAGACATATGTAAAAATGTTTAACGTATTGCGGAAGATTTTCGACTATGTACAGATATGACTGGAGTAGGCTGGGGACTATCGGAGCGGCGTTCCTACAAAATAAGTTTTGACCAGAATTGATTTCGGTGAAGATCCTCCGACGATTAAGTCAAGAATCTGACACAACAGAGGTAAGAGAGAAAAATCTCAAAAAGGCATAAGTATGATAAGCACACGCGCGCGTACCTAGGGTCTTCTCTTTACCTTTACTTATAGAAGAATTGGTGACATGATAGACCGTACAGATTATGTCAGTTGACAAATGGACCTTTAGTCGGTGCACAATTGGTAAGGAAGGTGACGTAACATGAGCTTAGTACGCACGTGGGCGGCGAGTGAAATAGTGATAATATATTCTGACTTGACATATTTGGACAAGAATCATTATTAATCCTTGAGCCAGTTCTGTTGTCTGATGCCTGATCCCTCTTCTGACGTTGAAGTCTGGAGGTCATGAGGTCCTTATTATTAGATGGAGAGCACCAGCCTAGAGGGGGGTTAGCTAGTTGATCCGAACTCGCTTATGAGTGTGAATGTAGGTATTGGAGAATTTTTTAGGGGGTCCTATTCGAATGGTCGGTATGATAGGGGCTACCCTTAGAGTGATATGTTATAATAGTGAAGGACCCAAAGTTCGATTAGGAGTAAGGATTGGCTCAGAATCCCCAAGGATAGCGCCAAAATTGAGCTTCTCCTGATCTCGAGCCTGATGCCCAGATGACTCATTATTCGCACATTTCCCGAGAGTTCTCTCTGTTCTTTCATTAATGGAGGAAACTAAAGTCAAACGAGAAGGAGTGGAAAGTCATTCTAACTATCCCATCACACAGAGCAGTGCGGCATACAATCAATCTGGGGAGGTCAGATGATGTGAGTTTATTCAATGCATAGGTCACAAATGAGATAATGGCATGAAAGGGTATACTCTGACTTGACTCATGTAGACAAAAACCATAATTGGAGCATCTTAACCCATATTTTAGATGAAGGATTATTGTCCAGCACGCCGAAGCCTAAGAGCTTACAAATATCCTTGTCATCGGATGCTATTAGCTAAGGGGATCGATCGGTTCGCCTGGATCAGTCTATCCATTGGTTGACTATGGTAGAGGTTGGGGGCCAGAAAGAAGGCTAGAAGATCCTCCGGAGCAGACCATTCAAGGTCAGCGGGAGGTTAGACAAGCAGGGCTCGGCGTGACCTAAGGGTCAGTTTAGCCCATCACGTGAGGTTCGAAAAAAGATCAGCCTCCCGATATACGATAAATTATAATAGCGTATGATTCAAAGACTGATTAGGCATAAGGATTGACTCAAAATCTTCGAAGATAGTCAGGTCTTCTTTGGCTCAATGCCTGGCGCCCGAGTGCCATCTTGGAGAAGATTGGCTAACGTATGGATCAGCAAGGTGTCGAAACTCATGGCCAAGTCAGGGATCGGTGCCGCAATTTAGCAAGGGTCCCTTCTCCAAAAAATGAAAGATTAAAGTCAAGGGTGAGAAGACAAAGGGTCATTATGATCGTATTCTATCACATGGGATCGTGTGAGATGTTTAAGTGTCTCTGACAATGGTCATAAATTCTCTCAGCACGCAGCTGTAGAAGGGATGGTGATGCGACTGATAGGTGGAGTGATGCGATTGGACAATGGAGCGCAATAAGTCCACATGAAAAATTATTTGGTGTTCCTCAGTCTGAGCTCTAGACAGAGATCATTCGTTCGATCCTTGATCGTTCTCCGAAATAGGCAGCCAAGGGTTCGTATCTCCTGATGATATGTTTGCTGCAGAGACTGAAGCAGACAAGACGATGCCGAATCTCTAGGAGGATCGATTCCTCCAAATGGTTGGCGAAGGCGAGCTCTGGCTATAGTGAGATACCTCCTTTCAATAATCTTAATATTATCTCAGTCTTTTTTTCTTATAGATGTTTTTTTGGAACGTCTGGTTGGCGAACTTTCAAACCAGTCATCAATAGAATTCAGACAGTACTCTAGATACATTACATTGGACAGAGTCAGAGACCCCAACTTTTATTAGCTTATAGTGACCAACGCATTACCCCCCAACAGTATTAGTCAGGAGAACAAGTTTGTAATGATCCAGAAAAGACAAAGGATCATTGTTGAAATGTAAAAGTGATCCCCTTTTTTTTTTTAAATGCATGAATGTATGTATTTATTATCCCTAGATACAAGATCTTGAATGTTAAGCTATCTCACATCAGTATGGTTTTAAAGCTTCCAATTGCTATGTCACACTATCTTGATGGCTGAATGCCAATTCCATGCTCCACTGTTGAAGGATAATTTGAGGGCTTGAGTTGATGTCAAGATTCAAGGCCACATCTATTTATTTGGAAAGATACAACAATGAACCCATGAATGCGAGAAGCTAAAATACCAATAATTCAGGGTATATATCTCAGCAACAATATTATTAATCAGCTGGCAATCAACAATCGTTCAACTGCAAGAACTTCGTCTCATCATGTTTATGAAAGAAACTATACCTCTTATAGCTACAAATTTTCTGTACCCTTTTGGTTAAGAACAGATTAAGATCACATGAAGAGTCCTTAGTTTAACATCAAATTGATATCAATGATAGAATATTTCATCGATCTACAACATTAGCAAAATGTCTTAAAAAGGGTGATGATAGAGAAAATCCAGTGGTTGGAAACAATTTATTAAAGAAGCAAAACATAAGCAAAATTTAACCAATATGAGCCAAATTTGGAGGGATTAATATGCAGGCCAATGCAAGCATAATACATGATACAGTTGATCACGCCAAGAATGATATATGCGCTGAAATATCATTAAAATAAAAGTGGTTGCTTTCTAAATAACCATACATACAAGTAGTAGTGGGGTACAATATAGCGAGAATCATAAACATGTCACATATTTTCATACCTTCTTAGGATGGGAGAAGTTGCTACCAACATCAGTATTCAAGTTTCTGGACATAGATTCATGTATGACCTTGGGCTTAAGCAATGGATTACTTTTCCCAGACTCTTTTATGGGAGCCAGAAGCTGGAAAGGTTGCAAGGGGACCTTTTTGAGGAGCAGTAGGCACTTGATATTTTTGCTTGGGTGTTTCCTGGTCTCACTTTTCATGAAAGCAGGTGAAGCCATGCTTGAATTTTGTGCTCATGATGACCAACTGATGCATTGGTCAGAGAAACTTCTGTACAGAGAAAGAACAAGTTGCTTGTAATTTGCTACGTTTCCGAGCCGTTTGGTTTGATCGGAAGTAATTTGATATGAAAAAAATGATCCACATATCATATTATTATATTTAATATAAAAAAATAAAAAATTTGATTGACCTCATGCTTATTTTTCAAAAAAAAAAAAATAAATATCATAAGAAGATGGATACTTGATAAAGTTTTAAATGATATTAATCTATATTTAATAAAAATATTTCTAATAAACTTGCATATGTAATTATTAAATTTATTCTGATGTCTTTTCAAATTTATTCAATAAATAACTTAAAGATGAAGATAGTATTATGTAAAGGACTATGTGATTATAGTTATTATACAAAAAATAATTGAAGATGATAATACTATTTCAGTATTAAAAAATTATTTTATGCTCAAAGATATATTTATAAATTTAGCTATATTTTTATGTGAATTTATCTCCAATCAAATGTAATAATTTTTTTTCAATGTCATTTTTTGGAGTAATTTTTTTACTAATTAAACATAATAAGAATTATTTTTTTCATAATTATTTTTTTAGATAAATAATTTTAAAAAATTATTAAATTATCCTATAATCTGATATATCTCAATCAAACGGACTTTAAGTAATATTATCCGCAATAAGCTCCCGTGTCTAGACTGAACAAAAAATTCTCGAGCCATTTCCATCCAAAATATCGGCAAAAACTGTTACTAATGATTGTTGTGATTCTCATACTGCCACTACCTAGGAACCACCCAAAGGTAACTAAAATACTTGGGGCCTGTTGGAAAATCCAACATAACCGGGCTGAATTTTCTATTGGATTCGTTGATTGGGCAGCTTATAAGCAGAGCTTGTATCAACTCGATTGTCCCAATCCAAATCCAATGGGTCTAAGTTTTTTTCTTTCTGCAAACCAATAGGCTTATAGACCAGGATTTAAGCTAAAACTTGGATGACTTTTAGGAGACTACATGCTGGACGGACAAACACACCCCATTTCTTCAGGGTGTACCTGTGGAAAGACCTAAGTAAACCCTTAGTTGCAGATATGCATGGAAGGAATGCAAAATTAACAGCAAATCTTTCGTATCCCCTACCCCACCACCACCCCTCCACACCCACCCCCAACCAAAAAAAAAAAAAAAAGTGCACCTTCCACTCGTATTCTTGTCTATCACAAGCCATATGCATTGTAGACTCACGTCCTGTTGGACTTTAATTAAATTTCAGTTAGTTAATAATTCCTAGCTGAACAATAAAAAGCACTTATTTCTCTCTCTCTCTCTCTCTCACACAAAAAAAAAAAAAAAAAAAAAAAAAAAAATCAGACGCACATACATGAACAACCATAAAATGTGAGGGAGTAGTCAAATATTGTTCCAGAATCAATATAAACATCAAAGTATGATATCCAGTTTGTCAAAAGCAACTTCTAATTAGAATAGACAAAATGCCCTAATGAATTCTAAAAAGGCATAAGTCAGCTGGACAGCCAGATCCTAGAACAAAACTACATTATAACCTTATTATCTCTTGATTTCTCGCACGGTATGTCAAGAACTCGTGAGTTGTATCTGATGTTAATCACATGCCCATCTTCATTTCTCATCTACCACCCACTCTACATGCTTCCCATTAGCGCACGTGCAGCGCACATCGGACAGAATTTGATCACTATTCCCAGTTCATCTCTTGAGTAGATTCTCAGAAAGGTTTTATAGCCGGAAAATTGAAGGGATATGCCAATTAAGAGGTACTTGTTTTCCAGAATTCACTTCTTACAATGGTGAAGCATCCAGTGATTTTATGGTCATCACTCAGCTGTCTTTTACCATTCACTTTGTTTCATTTTATGGCAAAATTCGCAGAACTAATTCAAAGGAAGCAATGAGAATACAACACACCAGCTGAGTGACTTTAGAGTTACAAATCTGAGTTACTTGAGCATTTTTGATATGGTGAACCCTCTTCTGTAAAACCTCTGTTGCGATGCACGTCGCCAAGAGAAGAATTATTACGTACATTTGGTATTAACACTGGGTCTGTACGCTGGTCTGCCATGAGTTACACAGATGTAAGAGAAAAAGAAGAGAATCCCAAGTGCAGCATCCAAGGAGATCCACCTCTCTTATCTGGATTCTGAATTTTCTTATACCAGGCTGGTGTCTGTGGTGCTTCATTTGGACTGCAGCTACTCCCTTCAATCTGTAATCTGGTCCACTGATGCTGAAATTGCTCTGTTTTTTTCGTTGGGCTACAGTATTTTATCTACAGCAACTTCTACTTCAAACACCTGGGTGAGATTTATCCTGTTCTAATTCTTTGCCTTCTTGCTTTGATCTTTCTTTTCTAGCTCCGTGTTGCTACCAACCCCCTCGTCGTCTGGTCGCCGAAAACGAGCGCCTGCAAAAAAAGAAGTCCACACTGACCGGTGGTGACTCCGACGGGGACCCTCCGACGGTCAAGTCAAAGAGGTGACTGGGCAACAGTGAAATGAAGACAGAGAACGCAATCGAGAGAGAGTTAGAGGGAGCAAGCCTGTTGCTTTTTCGGGGGGCCTCTGCACTGTTGCCTTTCCCGATATATATAGTGGAGCGTGGTATGGCGCCGTCATTAATGGCGCGGACAATTGAGGAATTGTCAACTCACTGTAGACTGTCAGAGTCGCCGTGAAAGTGTCACATCGCCGTGGGGCTGTCAAATCACTAGGGTTGACAATGTCCTAGGCGGGATAATGCCCTTAGGTGGCAGTGCCGCATGTCGCTGTTAGGGCTGACAGTCTCTGGCAGCTGTACGTCGATCGGAGGAGTCGACCGACCCTAGGTCGGTGGCCATTTGTGTGGCGTCGGGCGAAGATTCGGGCTCCTCTGATAATCAGCCGGGCATGTTGCGAGAGTCGACCATCGGACTCTCTGGTTCTGTCGGTCGGGAGAGTGGGAAAGGTCTGCCCGACCGACATATCCTCAGTCGGTAAAGGGCCGTTAATCGGCCGGTGATGGCGTCCGGTCGGTCGGTCGGTCGGTCGGACGGTCGATCGGTCGGTCGGACGGTCGATCGATCGGTCGGTCGGTCGGTCGGTCGATCGGTCGGTATCTCCCAATAGTTGCCCCCCTCCACTCCTGAGTCGGACGGTGCGCTGGCCGATGCCTCCGTTTGGGCAGCAATGCTGGGCGAAAAGGAGTGGATTCGTCGTATGCCACAACCCGACCGTACCGCGAGTCGATACGATGTCAGGTGTCTCATGAATGCCGAGCGATTCGCTGGCATCAGACGTTACGTCGGTGTCAGGCGTCCCGTCTTGTCGGCGTCAGATGTTACGTCAGGCGGTCGAGTGTCGGATGATTTGCGTCAGGCGATCGGGTGCCCGGCGCCTTTTGGAGAACGCAAATCGCCGCCCAGCGCCGATTCTGGGAGCACGGGGCGCTGCCAAGCGTCCCATCGGGAACGCGAATCGCCGCGGGCGATTAAATTCGGAACCGCGGTCCTCTTGCCACGTGTCGGAGGCGGTTGGGGCCGGCGTCCTCCGTATTAAATGAGGGTGGTGCGGCTTTCCCGAGATGGGTGCGCCGGACCATCGGGTTAAATGGAGGGCCCGGACGCTGCCACGTGTCGCCCATTCGGGGGACCTCGATCGGCGCGAGATCATCTTGGACATTGAACGGCCCTATATATATAGGGCCGCCTGCGCTCGAAGCCCCACCCTAAACAATTTGCTGCAGAGACTCTGTCCGAGTGGTTCCTCCGTCGGCGCCGGCAGTTGCCTCCCCTTCCGGTCTCCTGGGGTTCGTGATCCTTCCCTTCTTTCTTCTTCTTCTTCTCCTTCTTCCTCTTCTTCTTCTTCTCCGGCCTCGCCTTTCCCTTGGTTCTGGTGCGATGGCCGGAAATCCATCTCGGGGGGTCGGTCGGAAAATCCGACCGATGACCCTCGGTCGACTTCGGAAGTTGAGGTTTCCTCGCTTTCGGAGCCGAACGTTGATCGGCTTCGGGATCAGTATCGCATCCCGGAGCAGTTTCAACTTTCCGCCCCAGGGGTCGGCGGTCGGGTTAACAACCCTCCGCCGGGCCAATTGGCGCTGTACGTCGAAGATCTCCGCACGGGTCTTCGGCTTCCGATTCTGGAGTTCGTCCGGAATCTGCTGGATTATTACGGACTTTGTCCGACGCAACTGGCGCCGAACTCCATCCGACTAATAATCAGTTTCGCTTTGTTGTGTCAGCTTCTGCCGACCAACCCTCGCATCTCGTTCTTCCGGGCATTTTTTGTGCTCCGACCCCACCCTAAGGCCCGAGGGTGGTGGCTCTTCAACCCCCGGAAGGGTCTTTCCTTCATCACTGGTCTTCCATCGTCCATCCACGGGTGGAAGAACCAGTTTTTCTTCGTCTCATCTTCTTCTCCCTGGGGCTTCCCTTCTCGCTGGGGCGTGCTCCGAACCGAAGCAAACGAGAACAGTCGGATGGAGGCAGACGACCGGGAGGACTTCCACCGACTCAAGGACATATCAATCCCGAAGCAGAGGGAGCTTGTCACCGAACAAGCTCTCTATGACGCTGGCCTGAGCTTGGTCCCCCGACTAGGTATCGCCTGATCCCTCGGTTCTCTTTTCATTCGGCCTTTATTTCGGTTCTGAGATTAATACTTCTGTCGGTATCGCAGGGACACCTCCGAGGATGCGGCCGACCGACGCCGAGATCCGGCAGTACGCAGCGAGGAAGAGGCCGGCATCGGGGGCAGGACCTTCGCGTCCGTCGAAGAAGCCTTCCACAGCGACGCCGACCGTCGAGGCATCGGCGACCGACCAGTCGGAGCCGGTGATAGCACTCACGGCTTGGCCAGCGCAACCGGAGGAGAGGCCGGCGGAGGAAGCGGTGGAAGGAACATCGGCGGTTTCGCCGGCAGGTGTGGCGCCGGATGATGTTCGGGAACCCGAACATCAACCGACGCCATCCGTAGCCGCAACGGGGGGTGCCGCATCAAACTCGAGCATCCCCTCCCTGCCGGTTCCGTCGGTCGGGGTGGCCGATCGGGGGAAAGCCCCGATGGACCCTGCGGACGACTCGAGGTCGGGGAGTCGCACTGTGCCGCCCAGCGCTCAGTTCCCCGAAGGTGCGTCGGCGCTGGCCGACCACAACCTGGCCAGGAGGTTATGCCAGGGGATCCTCCTCCCAGCCGACGTAGAGGCGCTGAGGTCTCGACAAGTGACCGAGATGCTATCTTCGTTCTACCCGACCATGGTCGAGGTAAGTTCCGCTTCGCCTCTGCCTTCCTTAATATTTTCATTGCTTTCCTAACGAAACGCTTACGTCGGCAGCTGATCTACACCATGTCCGAACTCGAAGCCGGGTACCGGAGGTTCGGGAATGTCCGGGCGGCTTGGAAAGACAGGGCGGCGGCGGCCAAAGCCGATCGGGCAATGCTGGTCGACCATCTGAAGCAGTCGACCGATCGGGAGGCGAAACTGGTGGATGAGGTCTCTCGTCTCGGGTCCGAGCTCAAGTCAGCCCGGAAAGAAGCCAAATGCAAGGGTCGGACCGTGCACCGTCTACGGTGCGAGCGTGACGGCATCGCCGCCGAACTCGAGGGCGAGCGCGAGCAGCTCCGGGTCAGCCTGGAGAAGCTCGCCAAAGCCGAGGAGGATCTGTCAATCGCCCAGGCCGACGCCGACATATCGAAGGCAGAAGCAGAGTCAGCAAGGGACTCTCTCGGTCGGGCAGAAGAGGAAGCAAGGTCGGCGAAGGAGTCGGCAAGTCGGGCGGTGGACGACTTCCGCGCCACCGACCAGTACTGGGAGGAAATGTTGGAGTCTGGCTCCGCGTCATACCGGGTGGGGTACGAGGACGGTCGGGACGCGGTCCAAGCCCTGCACCCGGAGCTGGACCTCAGCAGTGTCGTCCCGCCAAAAACCGAGGACCAAGTCACGGAAGAGATGGCCGACCCGTCGTCGGGAGGCATCGCCGTGGCGGGAGAGGCCGTCCAGAAACAAGCTGCCGAAGGAGAGACGGCTGCGACTCGTGACCCGACGTCGACTGCCAGTCCCTTGCCGACCGACGATCCTGCTTCGGCCGTCGACCCAGTGTCGATCGCGGTGGACACGCCGGTCATCCCCGACCTTCCATCGGTCGAGGAGATTGACTCGGAGGGATGACCGCGGCCCCGTCGTCTTTTATCCTTTTTGTTTTTTCTTCTTAGAACACTTGTAACTGGGTTTCGGCCTGGCTTTGTAAGCTTCTTTCGATCTTGAATGAAATCAGTCTTGGACTTAAACTCTTTTCCTTCTGCCTGTCTTTCTTTCTTTCATGTGTTGCAGAATGCATCTGAACACGTAAGTTGCCAACTCGTATAGGTTGTTTAGGACGTTCGGCAACTCGCGCCGCACGAAGGTAGAACAAGTCTCGACTTTGGATCGGCCTTCGACGGTCGAGGTCGTAAGTCGGGTGTCCTTCCCCCGTCCGTGAGTCGGGCGCATTCGTTGAGTCGGAAGTCGACCGACCACCGGATAAAGGTTCGGTAGTCGGGTCTCTTCCGACGCGTTCAGTCGAATGTCGTCGGGCGCATTTAGTTGGGGGAGCACCGATAAGTCGGATCCCGATACCCTTGTGTCGGGTATCCGTACTGTGCCTCATGATATACGGTGGTAAACCGAACATCTCCCGACCGGTTGTAGCTCAGTCGGTGAGTCATGGACGCGACTGAGGTCGCATCGTGCGATAGACGGTGGCAAGCCGAATATCCTTCGACCGGCCGTAGCTAGGTCGGTAGGTCGCGAGGGCGGTCGCGTAGGCATTCCGCCTTTCCTTGGTCGGGGCTCAGTCGGTAGGTTAGCCGATCGTCTGGCTCGAAAGTACGACCGTAGAAGGAGTGTCAACTCCCGTCAATATAGATATATCGATCCCTATAAGGGTCCGATGTTTCGTCGATCGTCGCGGGAGTGTGACTCCCGTCCATCGGTCTTTGTAAGAGTCCGATGTTTCATCGATCGTCGAAGGGGTGTGACTCCCGTCCATCGATCTTTGTAAGAGTCTGATGTTTCATCGACGATGGTGCCATCGGTCTCAGGCGGATACCAAGTCCGAGTCGGCACGTCGGTGCTCGACCTTGGTGAGCGTCGATCGTCAGTCGAAGAGTTAAAACTCCGAAATTTCAAACTGGATTTGCATTCCAAATGAACAAGTACAAAGTTCATTGGCGATACAACTTCAGGTTGTCGGCGTTCCAAGTTTGGGGAATGGATTTTCCTTCCAAAGTCTCTAGCCGGTAAGCCCTTGGCCCACAGGTGTCTGCTACCACGTAGGGCCCTTCCCAGTTCGGAGCCAGCTTCCCTTGGTCCAGGGGCTTCGAGACCTCCGCCCTTCTCAGGACCAAGTCACCAGGCCTGAAGAGCTTTGGTCTGACTTTGGCGTTGTAATACCGGGCCACCTTCTGTCGGTATGAAGCCATGCGAAGTTGAGCCTCGTTTCGCAATTCGGGGAGGAGGTCTAAGTCGGCCCTCCGACAATCGGAGTTGTCCGGCTCTTGATACCGCTCGACCAGCGTAGACGGCAGTCCAATCTCAAGTGGGATCATTGCCTCCGTCCCATAGGCCAAACCGAAAGGCGACTCCCCTGTCGGTACGTGGGGGGTCGTTCGGTAAGCCCACAGAACGGAGCCTAGCTCGTCGACCCAGAGGCCCTTGGCTTCATTTAATCGGGTTTTGAGCCCGTGTAGTATGGTCCGGTTGGTCACCTCGACTTCGTCGTTGGACTGTGGGTGCCCGACTGAAGTCAGTCGGTGCGTGATGTGAAATTTTGCGCAGAAATCCCTGAAGTCTTGGTTGTCGAATTGCCGTCCATTGTCGGTGATAATGGTATGCGGCAACCCGAACCTGAAGATGATGAATTTTTGGACAAAATCCTCCATCTTTCGTTCGGTAATCTGCGCCAGGGGTTCGGCCTCCACCCACTTGGTGAAGTAGTCGATGGCGACAACTATGAATTTTCTTTGACCCGTTGCTGGAGGGAAAGGACCGAGAATGTCGACCCCCCACTGAGCGAAAGGCCATGGAGCGACAATGGGAGCGATTTGGCTGGTCGGTCGGTGTTGCACGTTAGCGTACTTCTGGCAAGGCTCGCACCTCTGGACCAACTCAGCCGCGTCCTTCCTCATGGTGGGCCAATAGTAACCCTGTCGCAGGACTTTGTAGGCCAGAGACTTGCCTCCCAAGTGATTTTCGCAGATCCCTTCGTGCACTTCTCGGAGAGCGTAGTCTGCATCGGTCGGTCCCAAGCACCTAAGCAAGGAAAGGGAGGACGACCTTTTGTAGAGTCGGCCATCCATGATCACATATTGGGAGGCCGACCATCGGAGCCGCTTGGCCTCTGTGGGATCTTCAGGACTGATTCTGTCAGTCAGGAACCGAACAATCGGATCCATCCAGCTTGGTTCAGCTGCCAGCTGCAGTATTTCTTCGATCCGATCGACACTCGGCTGCTCGAGGTTCTCCACGAACGTCCGACCCAAAGAGTCGAAAGTCGAAGTTGCCAGTCTGGAGAGTGCGTCGGCACGGGCGTTCTCCGACCTAGGGATGTGAAAAATTTCAAAATACCTGAGGCGCGCTACGAGGTCCTTCACTTTCTGGAGATATTTGGCCATGGTCGGATCTCGCGCCTCGAATTCACCTTTGACCTGCCCCACGATCAGCTGAGAATCGGAGAACGCCTGGAGGCTGTCGACGCCCAGTTCCCTCGCCATCCTCAAGCCGACGAGGAGTGCTTCGTACTCGGCTTGGTTATTGGAGGCTTTGAAGTCGAATCGGAGGGCGTACTCGGTGACCATCCCATCCGAGTTGGTGAGCAGGAACCCAGCCCCGCTCTCCTGAGCATTTGAAGCTCCGTCGATGTGCAGTACCCAGGTGGAGACCGGGTCTAGCTCGGAGACCGCATCTCCTCCCGGGTCCGCAGCTCCCGACCCTTGGTCGGTGGTCGGGCACTCGACGATGAAGTCGGCCAGGACCTGAGCCTTCAAGGCAGGCCGCAGTCGGTACTGTATGTCGAACTCACTGAGCTTCATCGCCCACTTCGCCAGTCGTCCCGATGTGTCCAGTCGGCGCAAGATCGCCCTCAGGGGCTGGTTGGTGAGAACCACTATGGCATGAGCTTGGAAGTATGGGCGGAGTCGTTGCGCGGAGACGGTCAAGGCAAAAATCATCTTTTTCATCTCTGAATATCGGGCTTCAGTGCCGCGGAGTACTTTGCTGGTACAGTAGATGGGCTAATAGGTTCGGCTCTCATTTTCTCGGACGAGCACCGAACTGACCGCCTCAGAGGAGGTGGCCAAATAGAGATACAAGGTCTCCCTGACCTGCGGTTTCACGAGCAGCGGCGGGGAAGCCAAGTACTTCTTCAGATCTTCGAAGGCCCGTTAGCACTCATCCGACCAAGAAAAACCCTTCGCCTGCCGCAAAGTTTTAAAAAACGGGAGGCACCTCTCAGCTGATCGAGAAATGAACCGGCTGAGAGCGACGATTTTTTCGTTCAGCTGCTGGACCTCCCTCTTGGTGTTCGGATAACGCATGTCGATGATCGCCTTTATTTTCTCAGGGTTGGCCTCGATCCCTCGCTGAGAAATGAAGAATCCGAGAAACTTTCCCGAGGTTACCCCGAAAGCGCACTTAGTCGGATTCAGCTTCATTCGATGTTGACGTAGAGTGCGGAAGGCCTCTTCGAGGTCCTGAACGTGATCTGAAATCTGCGCACTTTTCACCAGCATGTCGTCCACATATACCTCCATGTTGCGCCCGATCTGATCTTTAAAGACCTTATTGACAAGTCGTTGGTAGGTGGCGCCGGCATTCTTCAGCCCGAAGGGCATCACTCGATAACAGTAGAGGCCCTTGGGGGTCACGAAGGCAGTGTGCTCCTCGTCTTCAGGCGCCATCCGGATCTGGTTGTGTTGGGAATAGTGTCCCAAAGCCAATCGTCAGCCTGTTGACGGTTGTGCTCCTTTTGTATTAGTACATGAATTATAAATAAATAAAAGTTATTTTGGTATTTTTTCATCACAAATGTTTCATCTTCTAATGAACTCCTGTGTTGTGGTAAAGTCCTTAGGACTATTTAGACTCGACAAAGGAGGATTTGTCGTTTAGTCCTTAAACATGTTCGCGACCAAATGATACGTTGTTACCAAGGACGATAATATTTATCGAGCATAGGTCGTTGTGTGCCATATGGGTTGGTTGTCCTCATAACCAAAGAGTGTGGAGACACTGGTATGGCATACAGGTGAGATATAATGGTACATCTGCACTGAACGTGACCAACTCCGGAGCTATTTCTGCTGTCAAGATTTGCTCCTATGGGATATGGGTATAAATATCCCTCCGACCTGAGACCGCCACGGTGACTTGCAAGCAACTCACTGCACTTAGGCACTGGACTACCTGAATTTTTAATTCAGTAATGGAAGGTTGCTGGGTGTAGTCAAGTACTTGACTTGTCGGTGCGTGTGTCAAGATGGGATTGACCACTCCAGTTTAGGAGCTGTGTACAGTCGTGTTTCAATTTAGCAAAACCTTGGCCAGGGTAGTCCTAGTGAGGAGTCACAGGACTAATTGAGTTGAGCACGATTCGGATGATATCATCAGGGTTGACAGTTTAATCCTGAGTCATCCTAAACACAGGGATCAAAAGGGATGAATTATACGGTAACCATATTCACGTAGGTTCTGAATGTTGCGATTGCGATTATTCGACCTATCCGATCGTCGGGTACCATTGCTAGATGGTCACTTCGATTAGTACAGAAATTGGTTCCTGTGCTACCGGCTTAGGTTCGAACCTGCGGGGTCACACACATTAGAGGTTCCTTTCTGATCTGATGGCTGATTATGAGTCTTATCTATCTGGGGCTCTATGATTGAGAATTAGGATTCTCTAATCATGAGTTTCACACATTTTGGGTACCGGGGTCAAAATTTTGAATTTCAAATTTTGAATTTGAAATTTGAACTCTTTGATCAGGGTTTCATATCGATGGTCTCTGATGCCTGATTGCCCATCAGATTTGGACTCAATATTTATGAGAGGTTTAATTAGTGATTTAATCACTAATTAACTCAATTTGATTGAGTAATTATTTTTGGATCAAGTCCAATTGAATTGGATTCAGTTTGGATTGACCCGATTAGGTTAAATGTTGACCTAATCGCTAAGGTGGTTTAGTCCCTGATTTGATCAGGGGTTAGGTTTAGTTAATTCCTGATTTGATTAGGATTTTATTAAGCCTAATTAAGCCTAATTATGTTGGGTTTAATTTGGTCTAATTGTGCTCAACCTATTTTAAACTAGGTTGGCTCAATTTGAATCAAACCACCTTGTTTTAAATTTCCTGCGTCACCCAACTTCCTTGCACCCATTTGAATTCACGAGAAAAAACTTCTCATAAAATTTTTCTCACGTAAAACCCTTCCCCACGTCCTCATTTGTGTGCCATATGGATGGATAAATTAATTAGTTAGCCATTCAAATTCAAAGCATGTTTGAATTTGAATGGATAACTTATCACTTGCCCTTTCATCCTTATCCATTTTGTGCGCCACATTACTTACACGAGAAAAGGTTTCTCGTGAAACTTTTTCCACACACAAAGAGCCACGCCCCTTCTCTTCTCACGCCCAAAAGGATAGGGATAAGTTGGTTTTCGTTTGAATTCAAATTTGATTTGAATTCAAATGTGTAACCTCTTGTCTTTATCCTCTCACGCGGATAAGACACGTTCGATGTTGTTTTAAAAAGAGGAGAAAGGTGGGACGTGCGTAGAAAAATTAGAAGAGAAACTTTGGGGCATGAGGAAGGCTTCTACGCAAGGTGAAGGTCCAAAACCTTCCGAGAGAAAAAGAAAGAAAAGAGAGAAAATTGGGCGCAGGGTTTTTGGTGTGTACCCTAGGATTTCTACCTAGGGTTCGGGAAGTGAGATTGGTGTGCCACGAGTGTCGTGAGTCCACAAAATTTCAGAGAGAGATCCATCAGCCTCTCAAGTAATTGTGCAGACAATCCGGAGCATCCGAGAAGTCGGCACACATCGATCGAAGGAGTTCGATCAACATCTGCCATCAAAAGGGTGAAATCATGAACTAGCATTCGTGAGGAGCTGATCAGACGGGAGCTTCGTGTGGATGATCCGCAGAGGCCAGACAGTTGGATGGCTGCGACGTGATGATCAGAGCCCTCCGACGGTGATCAAATTATGGTGATCGACTACCCACAAAAGGTGATGTGTTCTGAACACAGTACTGTAAAACGTTTACTGATTCAATTTTGAATTTCAAATTTAAATGCATGCTGTTGTATCATATTTAGATCCTAGTGTAGGTTTAATTAGTATTAATTAATGAGATTAATTAATAATTCTGCTGTAAAATAGTAATTTTGAAAAAGTTTTAAAATTACCATTTTGCCCCTGCACTAAATTTTCGCTTCAGGTTGTACCCGGCAAAGGCGTCCATGAAGCTGAGCAGTCGAAATCCGGACGTCGCATCCACCAGCTGATCGATCTTTGGAAGTGGAAAACTATCTTTCAGACAGGTCCGATTTAGGTCAGTATAGTCGATGCAAATCCTCCACTTCCCGTTGGCTTTCTTAACCATGACAACATTGGCGAGCCAATCGGGATACGTGGCTTCTCTGATGAAGCCCGCCTCGAGCAGCTTGTCCACTTCCTCGTCGATGGCCCTCTGTCTTTCGGGAGCGAAGGACCTTTTCTTCTGCCTCATCGGCCTCATCGTCGGGTCGATGTTGAGTCGGTGGGTTATTGTCTCTGGGGGGATGCCCGACATATCTGCTGTCGATCAAGCAAATATGTCGGCGTTGGCCGTTAGCAGCCTTGTCAATCGTCACCGTTCTGGGTCGGGTAATTGAGACCCGACCCATACCTTTCGGTCGGGGTCTCCCGCAATCGGGATTGACACGAGTTGCTCGGCCGGCGAGCCCCGTTCTTCCTCCTCTCGCTGGTCCAGTTTGTCGATCGTCAGGGAACCCCTCAACTCGTCGTTCTGAGCGAAGATCTGGAAGCATCGACGAGCGAGCTGTTGGTCTCCGCGCATCTCTCCGACCCCATTCCTTGTCGGAAATCGAACGAGGAGATGGTACATCGAGACGATTGCCTTGAGGGCGTTAAGTCCGGGTCATCCAAGTATGACGTTGTAGGCCGAAGGCACTTGGACAACCGCAAAAGTCAAATGAACCGTGCTTTGCCGTGGTTCGGTGCCGGCCGTCAGAGGCAGGGTAATTTCTCCTTCCATCGTGACGGCATCCCCGGCAAAGCCTATCAAGGGCGTGGAGACCCTCTTGAGTCGGTCGGTTGATAGTTGCATCCGGGAGAAGGTCGAGTAAAATAAAATATTTGTCGAACTTCCATTATCTACAAAAATTCTTTTTACATCATAGTTTGCTATTGTTGCCGAAACAACAACAGCGTCGTCATGGGGAGTTTGGATGCCCTGAGCGTCTTCTTCTGTAAAAGTAATCACGTCGTCCGGGCGCGGCTTCTTCGTGGGCTCCCCCTTAGCAGACGTCCCCGAGCCAAGTCGTTTGGAAATCATATTGATGACCCCGGCCGTCGGCTGATTGGTGGTCGCTTTCTCAGTCGGCTGGGGTCGTCAGTCGGCCACAGGTTGAGTCGGCGGGTTCCTCCGAAATTTATCGAGATACCCTCGGCGGATGAGAGCTTCGATCTCATCCTTAAGCTGGATGCATTGCTCGGTATTGTGGCCGTGGCCCCGGTGGAATCGGCAGTACTTCCGTCGGTCGAGGCCCTTTGCCTTCAGAGGCGGAGGCCGTCGTAGGTATTCTTTCCCCTCGATCTCCATCAAAATCTGTGCACGGGGGGCGGAGAGAGGAGTGTAGGAATCATACCTGGGGCGTGTCGGCCTTGGAGTCTGCCACCGGGGCAACTTTTGGTTCCGTCGTGGTGTCGAGACCCGACCATCGGTCGGGGGCCTGCTGGGCTCAGCGGGGTCCCGACCCTTCCTTCATTTTTCCTTCGGACCCTTGAACTCGGTTGAGCGTCGGTCGGAGGCCCCTTCGTCTGTGCGCATATACTTGTACGCACGCTCCAGCAATTCGGCATATGTACGGGGGAGGGTCTTGTCCAGGGAGTAGGTGAATCGGGACGCCCTCAGCCCCCGTTTCATGGCTGAGATAGCCATGTCTTCGTTGAGGTCCCGGACCTCAAGCGTGGCCGTATTGAATCATGCCACGAAGTGTCGGAGCATCTCGTTTTCTCCCTGTTTGAGGGAGAAAAGGCTATCCGACGTTCGCGGCGGCTTCCGGCTGGTGCTGAAGTGAGCCACGAAAGAGTGCTCGAGCTGCCCGAAAGAGTGGATACTTCCCGATCGAAGACCAGAGTACCAGGCCCTGGCAGCCTTGCGGAGTGTGGCGGGGAAGCCGATGCAAAAGAGAGCGTCGGTTGCCCCCTGAATCGTCATGAGAGCTTTATAGCTCTCCAGGTGGTCGATTGAGTCGGTGGAGCCATCGTAGGGCTCCACGTGCGGCATCTTGAACCGACCGAGGATCGGTTCGTCGAGAATGAGTCGGGAGAGAGGTTAGGTGGTCTGAAAGTCGACATCATTCGAAGACTTCTGCCCGTCCACCTGCAACTGCGCAAGGTGACGGTCGATTTTCTCGAACCTGCGTTCGTAATCGTCCGTCCGTCGGTGCTGGGAGACCCCAGGAGTGGAGTCTCCGAAAGATTCTGAGAGGGAGGCGGACAGCGTCCGCGGTCGCTTCTCCTTCCTCGCCCGTTCCAGCAGGGAAGGAGAGAGCTGCTGGGACTGACGGGCATCGCGCCGTGGCTGCCCCTCCTCCTCTCCGTGGGAGCGCTGCGGTAGGCGCTCGCACGGAGACGATGGAGATCGACGCGGACGTCGGTGGCTGCTCCTAGAGGGCACCGGACGCACCGTCGGTTGTTGCTGGAGGCTCTTGACCACGTCCGTCAGCACGGTCATCTGCCGTACGATTGCCGCGATCTGCGCCTCCGTGGTCACCGTGGGGTGCGGAGAGCTGGGCTCCACCGCGGAGGGTGACGGAGAGGCCTCTTCCCGACAGAAAGAGCGCCTCGCCGACCCTGTGACCCTCGATCGTTGGGCTCTTGTCTTTGTCATTAGTATCTACTAGGCCTGGCCCCCTACCTGGCACGCCAATCTGTTGCTACCAACCCCCTCGTCGCCTGGTCGTCGGGAACGAGCGCCTGCAAAAAAGGAAGTCCACACAGACCGGTGGTGACTCCGGCGGAGACCCTCCGACGGTCAAGTCAGAGAGGTGACTGGGCAACAGTGAAATGAAGACAGAGAGCGTAATCGAGAGAGAGAAAGAGAGAGTTAGAGGGAGCAAGCCTGTTGCTTTTTCGGGAGGCCTCTGCACTGTTGCCTTCCCCGATATATATAGTAGAGCGTGGTATGGCACCGTCATTAATGGCGCGGACAATTGAGGAATTGTCAACTCACTGTAGACTGTTAGAGTCACCGTGAAAGTGTCACATCGCCGTGGGGCTGTCAAATCACTAGGGTTAACAATGCCCTAGGCGGGATAATGCCCTTAGGTGGCAGTGTCGCATGTCGCTGTCAGGGCTGACAGTCTCTGGCAGCTGTACGTCGATCGACCCTAGGTCGGTGGCCATTTGTGTGGCGTCGGGCGAAGATTCGGGCTCCTCTGATAATCAGCCGGGCATGTTGCGAGAGTCGACCATCGGACTCTCTGGTTCTGTCGGTCGGGAGAGTGGGAAAGGTCTGCCCGACTGACATATCCTCAGTCGGTAAAGGGCCGTTAATCGGCCGGTGATGGCGTCCGGTCGGTCGGTCGGTCGGTCGGTCGATCGATCGGTATCTCCCAATAGTTGCCCCCCTCCACTCCTGAGTCGGACGGTGCGCTGGCCGATGCCTCCATTTGGGCAGCAACGTCGACTTCCAGACCGCCCAACCTCTCTCCCGACTCATCCTCGACGAATCGATTCCTAGTCGGTTCAAGATGCCCCATGTGGAGCCCTACGACGGCTCCACCGACCCAGTTGACCATTTAGAGAGCTACAAGGCTCTCATGACGATCCAAGGGGCGACCGATGCTCTTCTCTGTATCGGCTTCCCCACCACCCTTCGCAAAGCTGCTAGGGTCTGGTACTCCGACCTTCGCCCAGGAAGTATTCACTCCTTTGGGCAGCTTGAGCACTCTTTCGTGGCCCACTTCAGCACCAGTCGGAAGCCGCCACGAACCTCGGACAGCCTCTTTTTCCTCAAACAGGGAGAAAATGAGATGCTCTGACATTTCGTGATGTGATTCAACGCGGCCACGCTCGAGGTCCGGGACCTCAACGAAGACTTGACCATCTCAGCCATGAAGAGGGGGCTAAAGAGGTCCCGATCTACCTACTCCTTGGACAAGGCTCTCCCCCGGACATACGCTGAACTGCTGGAGCGCACGTACAAGTACATACGCACGGACGAAGGAGCTTCCGATCGGCAGCTGACTGAGGCCAAGGGCCCGAAGGAGAAGCGAAGGAAGGGTCGGGCCCCCGCCGAGCCTAGCAGGCCCCAACCGACAAACAGGTCTCACCCCCACGACGGAGCCCGAGGTCACCTCGGCGGTGGAGCCCGAGGCCAACGCGTCCCAGGTATGATTCCTATACCCCTCTCTCTACTCCTCGTGCGCAGATTTTGATGGAGATCGAAGGAGAAGAATATCTACGACGGCCCCCGCCTTTGAAGGCAAAGAGCCTCGACCGGTGAAAGTACTGTCGATTTCATCAGGGCCATGGCCACAACACCGAGCAGTGCATCCAACTTAAGGATGAGATCGAGGCCCTCATACGCCGAGGGTATCTCGGCAAATTTTGGAGGAACCCGTCGACTCGACCCATCCCCGACCGACGGCCCCAGCCGACTGAAGAAGCGACGAATAACCAGCCCACGGCCGGGGTCATCAGCATGATCTCCAAACGACTGGGTCCAGGGATGACTGCTGGAGGGGAGCCGACGAAGAAGCTGCGCCAAGACGATGTAATTACTTTTATGGACGAAGATGTTCGGGGTATCCAAACTCCCTATGACGACGCTATTGTTGTCTCGGCAACAATAGCAAATTATGATGTAAGAAGGATCTTTGTTGATAATGGAAGTTCGACGAATGTTTTATTTTACTCGATCTTCTCCCGAATGCGACTGTCGGCCGACCGGCTCAAGAGAGTCTCTACACCCCTGGTAGGTTTTGCTGGAGATGCTGTCACGGTGGAAGGGGAAGTTACTTTGCCCGTAACAGCTGGAACCGAACCGCGACAAAGCACAGTCCACTTGACCTTTGCAGTCGTCCAAGTACCTTCGACCTGCAATGCCATACTTGGAAGGCCCGGACTAAACGCCCTCAGGGCGATAGTCTCGACGTATCATCTGCTGGTTCGATTTCCAACCAAAAATAGAGTCGGAGAGATGCACGGGGATCAACAGCTCGCTCGACGAAGCTTTCAGATCTCTGCTCAAAGCAACGAACTGAGGGGCTCCCTGACGGTCGACAAGTTGGACCAACGGGAAGAGGAAGAACAGGGTGAACCGGCCAAACAGCTTGCTCCCATCCCGATAACGGAGAATCCCGAATGGGTGGTCTGGGTCGGGTCTCAATTATCCGACCCCGAGCAACGACAGCTAGTGGAGCTGCTGAAGGCCAATGCCGACGTATTCGTTTGGTCGGCAGCGGATATGTCGGACATCCCTCCGGAGATGATGACTCACCGACTCAACATCGACCCAGCAATGAGGTCGGTGAGGTAGAAGAAGCGATCTTTTGCTCCCGAAAGATAGAAGGCTATTGACGAAGAAGTGGATAAGCTACTCGAGGCAGGCTTCATCAGAGAAACTGCATACCCCGATTGGCTCGCCAATGTTGTCATGGTGAAAAAGGCCAACGAGAGCTGGAGGATCTGCATCGACTATACCGACCTGAACTGCGCTTGTCCGAAGGACAGCTTCCCACTCCCAAAAATCGATCAGCTGGTAGATGCGACGTCCGGCCATCAACTGCTCAGCTTCATGGATGCTTTTGTCGGATACAATCAGATCCAGATGGCGTCCGAAGATGAGGAGCACACAGCCTTCGTAGCCGCCAAGGGCCTTTACTGCTACAGAGTAATGCCCTTCGGACTGAAGAACGTCGGAGCCACTTACCAGCGACTCGTCAATAAGGTCTTCAAAGATCAAATCGGGCGCAACATGGAGGTGTATGTGGATGATATGCTGGTAAAGAGCGCGCAGACTACATATCATGTTCAAGATCTTGAAGAAACTTTTCGCACTCTGCGACAACACCAGATGAAGCTGAATCCGACTAAGTGCGCCTTCAGAGTGACTTCGGGGAAGTTCCTTGGGTTCTTCATTTCTCAACGAGAAATCGAGGCTAACCCTGAGAAAATAAAGGCAATCATCAACATGCGGCACCCGGACACCAAGAAGGAGGTCTAGCAGTTGAATGGAAGAATCATCGCACTCAGTCGATTCATCTCTCGGTCGGCTGAAAGATGCCTCCCGTTCTTCAAAACCCTGAGACAGGTGAAGGACTTCTCTTGGTCGGATGAGTGCCGGCGGGCCTTTGAGGACCTAAAAAGGTACCTGGCCTCCCCGCCACTGCTTGTGAAGCCAAAAATCGGAGAGACGCTGTACCTCTATTTGGCCACTTTCCCTGAGGCGGTAAGCTCGGTGCTCGCTTAAGAAAACGAGAGTCGAATCCATCAACCTATATACTATATGAGCAAAGTGCTCCATGGTGCTGAAGCCCGATACTCAAAGACGGAGAAGATGATATTCGTCCTGATCGTGTCTGCACAACGACTCCGTCCGTATTTTCAAGCGCACCCCATCGTGGTCCTCACCGACCAGCCCCTGAGGGCGATATTGTGACGCCCCGACACATCGGGATGATTGGCGAAATGGGCAATGAGGCTCAGTGAGTTCGACATTCAGTACCGACCGCGACCTGCCTTGAAGGCCCAGGTCCTGACCGACTTTATTGTGGAGTGCCCGACAACCGACCAAGGATCGGAAGGCGGGAGCCCCGAAGAAGTTGCAATCTCGGAGCCTGACCCCGGATCTACCTGGGTGCTGCACATCGACGGAGCTTCCAATGCTCGAGGGAGCGGGGCTGGGTTCCTGCTCACCAACTCAGAGGGGGTGGTCACTGAGTATGCCCTTCGATTCGATTTTAAAGCCTCCAACAATCAAGCCAAGTATGAGGCGCTCCTCGCTGGCTTGAGGATGGTGAAGGAGCTTGGGATCGACAGCCTCAGAGTCTTCTCCGACTCCCAGCTGATCGTGGGGCAAGTTAAGGGCGAATTCGAGGCGTGAGACCCGACTATGGCAAGATATCTCCAGAAGGTGAAAGATCTCGTGTCATGCCTCAAATATTTCGAGATCTCCCACATTCTTAGGTCGGAGAATGCTCGGGCCGATGCACTCTCCAGGCTTACGACTTCAGCTTACGACGCTTTGGGTCGGACATTCGTGGAGAATCTCGAGCAGCCAAGCATCGACAGGGCCGAGGAGGTGCTACAACTAGCGATCGAACCAAGCTGGATGGATCCGATCGTTCAGTACCTGACCGACGGAACTAGCCCTGAAGACCCCGCGGAGGCCAAATGGCTCCGATGGTCGGCCTCCCAATACGTGATAATGGATGGCCGACTCTACAAAAGGTCGTTCTCCCTTCCCTTGCTGAAGTGCCTGGGGCCAACCGACGCAGACTATGCACTCAGAGAAGTACATGAAGGGATCTGCGAAAATTACTTGGGGGGCAAATCCTTGACCTACAAAGTCCTACGGTAGGGTTACTACTGGCCTACTATGAGGAAGGATGCAGCTGAGTTGGTTCGGAGGTGTGAGCCGTGTCAGAGGTAAGCCAACATACAACACCGACCAGCCAGCCAAATCACCCCTATTGTCGCCCTGTGGCCCTTCGCCCAGTGGGGGTCGACATACTCGATCTTTTTCTTCCGACATCTGGCCAGAGGAAGTTCATAGTCATCGCAATCGACTACTTCACTAAGTGGGTGGAAGCCGAACCTCTGGCGCAAATCATCGAGCGAAAGATGGAAGACTTCGTCCAGAAGTCCATCATCTTTAGGTTCGGATTGCCGCACACCATTATCACCGACAATGAACGATAATTCGACAACCAGGACTTCAGAGATTTCTGTGCGAGATTTCATATCACGCACCGACTGACCTCGATCGGGCACCCACAGTCCAACGGTGAGGTCGAGGTGACCAACCGGACTATTCTACATGAACTGAAGACCCGACTAAATGAAGCCAAAGACCTATGGGTCGAAGAATTGAACTCTATTCTGTGGGCATACCGAACGACACCCCGTGTCCCGATCGGAGAATCTCCCTTCAACTTGGCCTACGGAATGGAAGCAATGATCCCGCTGGAGATCGGGTTACCGTCGATCAGAGTCGAGCAGTATCATGAGCCAGACAACTCCGAATGTCGGAGAGCTGACTTAGACCTCTTACTCGAACTCTGACGTGAGGCACAGCTTCGTATGGCTTCCTACCGATAAAAGGTGGCCTGGTACTACAATGCTAGGGTTAAGCCGAAGCTTTTTCGATCCGGAGACCTGATCTTAAGGAAGGCGGAAGTCTCGAAGCCCCTGGACCGAGGGAAATTGTCCCCAAACTGGGAGGGACCCTACAAGATAGCCGATACCTACGGATCGAGAGCTTACCGACTCGAGACCCTGGAAGGAACGGCCAACCCCAGACCTGGAATGCCGACAATCTGAGGTTCTACTACCAGTGAACTTTGTATCCCCTCATCCGGAATACAAATTCAGTTTCAAAATTTTGGAGTCCGGAATCTCGACTCTTCGACTGAGGGTCGGCGCTCGCCAGAAGTACGAGCCCCGATGCCCCGACTTGGGTCCAACGTTCCATCGAGAATCAACGGTCCGATCACCAATGACACATCGGATACTTACGAGGATCGATATATCCATAACGACGGGAGTCGCACTCCTTCTACAGTCAAACTCTCGGGCGAAGCGGCCAACTAACTTGCCGACTTGGCCCCGGACAAGAAAGGCAAAGCGCCAACGCGACCAATGTCGCGTTCGCAACTTACCGACCAGGTCACGATCGGTCGAAGGATATTCGACTTACCACCGTTTATCATACGGCACGACGTATGTACCCGACCTAGGTCTGGGTAATGGGAACTCGACTTGTCATCATTTTTTTGACTGGACGCATCGGATGCCATCCGACTGGACGCATCGGACACCATCCGACTGGATGCATCGGACGTCATCCGATTAAATGCATCGGACGCCATTCGGCTGAACGCGTCGGATGACATTCGACTATCGGGTCCTACGGAATGATCCGACCATCAAGCTATGTCCGGAGGTCAGTCGACCTTCGACTCAACGAACACGCCCGACTCACATTTGAGCGACGGGCGTTCGACTTAAGCTCTCAACTGTCGGGTCATACGACAGTTGGGAGGCTGATCTAAAGTCGGAGTTTGTTCTGCCTTCACCATGGCGCGCACTACCGACTATTTCGGATCGTTACCTAAGATCCTACCGAACGTCCTAACTAATACGACGGGCTCACGACTTATGCGTTCAAAAGCATTTCGGTGAATCACACAAGACACATCCCAGGATACATAGAGACAGAGAAAAAAGTCAAAGTTAAAAAGAATTTTGATTTCATTGGAGCTCGAGCTAAGTTTACAAAATTAGGCCGAAGCCCGATTACAAGTGTACCAAGCAAAAATAAGAACAAAAGACCGACTAATCTTCGGAGTCGGCTTCCTCCACCGGGTGGAGATCGGGGGTGGTCGGCGCATCCACTTGGGCTTCAGAGGTCGGGGCCACTTCAGGAGTCAGAGCCGCCTGGCCTTCGGTAGGCTGGTCTGCGTCGGCTTCCACCACAGTGGTGCGATCTCCCGACGATGAGTCAGCCATCTCCTTCGCAGCTTGGGCCTCCGACTCTGGCGGGACGATGCTGCTGAGGTCGAGCTCCGGATACAAACTCCGGATGGCTTCCCGAGCATCCTCGTACCCCACTCGGTACGAGAGGAAATCGCTTTCCAGAAGTTCCTCCTGGTACTCCTCGGAGTCGTGGAAGTCCTCCACGGCCCGACCCATGGCTTCTTTTGCTGACTCCGCCTCCGCCCTTGCTATGTCCGCGTCGACCTGAGCGGTGGACAGGTTCTCCTCAGCCTTAGCGAGGTTACCTAAGCTCATTCGGAGCTGCTCGCGTTCGGCCTTGAGCTCCTTAGCGAAGTCGTCCCGCTCATGGCGCAGCTGGCGAACGGTGCGGAACTTCCGCTTGGCGTCATCCCGGGCCGATTACAACTCGGTCCCCGAAGCGGCCAGAGCGCCTGTGAGTCGGGAGACCTCCTCGGTGAGGTAGGAGATCTCCCCCTCAAGTCGGGCCTCCCGGTCGACCGACTGCTGCAGCTGGTCGACCAGTATGACCTTGTCGGCCTCAGCGGTCATGGCCTTATCCTTCCAGGCCGCACGCAGATCGTCGAACCTTCGATATCCGGCCTCCAGCTCGGATGTGTTATAAATCAGCTGCAAAAAATAAAGTCGACCGTCAGAAGACCAAACTTATGAAAAACGATAACGAAAGCAGAAAGGAGGAAGACTTACCCGGATCATAGTCGGGTAGAAGGAGGACAGCATGTCGGATACCCACTAATTCTTCATGACCTTGACGTCGGCCGGAAGGATGAGCGCCTGGCATAGCCTCCTGGCTAAGTCGTGGTTGGCCAGGGCCGACGCCCCTTCGAAAAATAGGGAGTCGGTCGACACTCCGCCACCGACCGACCTCCTGTCGTCGTCGGATGCCATCGGGGCCTTCCCCCGTGAGGACACCCAGGACATGATGTCGGAAAGGGAGGGTATGCTCGAGCCCAACTGGGTCCCTCCCGAAGGCGCAGCAGCTGCCGACGCGGGTTGTTCGGGCTCGCGCGCCTCTTCCCGAACCTCTTCTGCCGGCTGGGCAGCCGGCACCTCCTCGATCGATTCCTCGGCCGCCCGTCCCTCAGGCGAGGCTGCCCCCTCGACCGATGGTCCCTCCGACGGGACTTCAGCAGGCACTATCGGCACCGACAGTGCGATGACTGACTCTCGATCCGACGCCCGTTCGGAAACAGACTCCGTTCCCACCGTCGGTACAACTTGAGGCCTTTTGGGAGGCCGCGATGGTCCGGCTCCTTGCGTCGGCCTCTTCTGCGCCGTGTACTGCCGGACATCGACTGCCGTCAGTCTCATCCTCGATGGCATATCTGCAACAACGACAGACGATTAACATCAAAAAAAATAAAAAAAATAAAAAATAAAAACAACAACAGCAAAAACACAGACCTAGGCGAGGAACCGAGCTGAGACTGACATCGTACAGGGCCTACTCGGTGACGAGCTCCCTCTGCTTCGGCACCGAGATGTCCTTCAGACGGTGGAAGTCTTTCCGGTCCCCGACCTCCACCCGACTGTTCTCGTTTGGTTGGATTCGGGGGTCCCTCCAACGGGTAGGAAACTCCCAAGGAACGGAAGAGGAGACGAAGAAGAACTAGTTCTTCCATCCATGAATCGACGATGGAAGACTGGTGATAAAGGAGAGACCCTTTCGAGGATTTAAATACCACCACCCTCGGGCTTTAGGGTGGAGTCGGAGAACAAAAAAGGCTCGGAAGAGTGAAATTCAAGGATCGGTCGGCAAAAGCCGACACAACAGGATGAAGCTGACTACCAGCCGGACCGAGTTCGGCGCAAGTTACGCCGGACATAGCCCGTAGTAGTCCAGCACGTTCCAGACGAACTCCGAAATCGAGAAGCGAAGACCGATTCGGAGGTCCTCGACGTAGAAGGCCACCTGGCCCTAAGGCGGGTTATTAACCCGACCATTGGCTCCAGGGGCGAACAGCTGAAACTGCTCCGGGATGCAGTACTGCTCCCGGAGCCGATCAACATTCGGCCCCGAAAGTGAAGAGACCACCTCCGGGGTCGATCGGGAATCATCAGTCGGGTTCCCCGACCGACCTCCTCGTGGAGATGTTCTAGCCATTACATCGGAACAGAAGTTAGAGAATAAGAAGAAGAAGGAAGAGGACCACGAGGAAGCAAGGAAGAAGAAGGACAACGGTGAAGGCTCCTAGGGAAAAAGATTTCCTGAGGGGGGAAAATGGAGACGGTTACCTGAGGCAAGGGACCGCTCAACCAGAGTTTCGATAGCAAGTTTGAAAAGTAAAAATCCGGATGCAGGCGACACTGTATATATAGCACCCCCCAACAGCCGAGATGAAGGCACGACCAGCGAGGATCTCCCTGATCGTGACACGTGGTGACATCTGGGCCCTCCTGCGGCCCGACGGTTCGACGCACCTGCCCTCAGATCGGGCCACGTCACCTCCATCCGCTTGAGCAGACCCGGCCCAATGGCCATCTGCCACGCGACGGAAAGGCCGTGGCATTTCGCGTTCCCGAAGAGATGGCGGAAACGGCGGTTTTCATTCCCGACGAGACTCTGACACCGACAGGACGGGACGTCCGATACCGACGGGACGGGACGTCCGACACCGACGGGACGAGACGCCTGACGCCGACGGGATGGAACGTCTGACACTCATAAGATACTTGACACCAGATCAACCAACGGTACGATCGTCAGGGTTAGGACTTAATGCGATGGATATCTACTCCTTTCGTCCGACGCTGTCGCCCATGCAAGGACGCTGGCTAGTGCACCGTCCGACTCAGGAGTGGGGGGTGCAACTGTTGGGATATGCCGACCGGTCCTTCTCACGCCGACTCACCGTCGGACCCGCCTGACCGGCACCCGACTCTACCGACCGCACCGACCGAAGACTGCCGACGTCGCCCGACCTCCGGTCGGGCAGACCCTCTCCGTTCCCGACTGGCCGAACTGTGGAGTTCGATATCCGACTCCCGCAACACCTCCGACTATCCGCCGGAGGGTCCCTGGGATTCCATCCGACATTCCTTATCCAGACACCGACGTACAGTCGGTTGGTTCCCCCGAATGCCGTACGACTACTGTGGGCCGCCACCCTGACAAAGACGTGCGGAGTAGCCGTCCTGGGACATTGTCCCACCTAAGGCATGGATCAACCCTAGTGATTTGACAGTCCCACGGCGACTTGACAGCCCCACGGCGACTCTGACAGTCTCCGACGATTTGACAACTCTCTCATTGTCTGTGCCATTAATGACGGCATCACGCCGCGCTCTACTATAAAACGGGGAAGGCAACAATGCTGGAGGAGGTTCTTTTTCGAAACCCCTGAACTCTTCCTCTCTAGCTCTCTCTCTCGCTGAGCTCTTTGATTCTTTTCTACTGTTGCCTAGTCTCTTCCCTGACTTGACCGTCGGAGAGTCTCCGCCGGAGACACCTCCGGTCAGTATGGACTTCTTTTGCAGGCGCTCGCTTTCGATGACCAAACGACGAGGGGATTGGTCGTAACACAACGAGATCATCATCTTAAATTCAACTTCGTGGACAAAAGATAGGAGCAGAGTGGGGACTGAGATGGTTTTTAATCGCACAGACAGAGAGGCATCTCTGATTAAATCAGCATGCAAGGAGTCTATCACTAGCTCTGGGCACGTGAGCAAGAAGCGCAAATAAATGTCATGATGTAGAAGGAAATATTAATCTGTAGCTAGAAGCCTTTATTTGGTACATGTATTTCCGCGAGTAAAAACTGAAGGAATTTATGTACCAAAAAAAAAAACTGAAGGAATTTGCATTACAATAATATTAGCCCTGAAAACATGCAATATATGTGAACTATGACTGATTATGGTTAATGAGAGGAAGTATTCAAAATGCAGCCTCATTTTTACGTGGCGTAGTTTTGTGAAGTTTTCCGTTAAGCAAGAATTGAGTTCCTTGACATACATATATTTTTCAGTAGATATGCTTTTGTGTTGACGCAGGTATCAGCAAAAGCAAGCTTTGTGATAGTATCTTCATACAAATGAATGCTCAAAAAGAATCGAGTAGTTTCGTGTTGTGATATTAGAGGAGCCTGAAGAAACTATGCCTCTATTACCATATAGAATATACAATAAATAATTTTTGGGCCATCAAAATAACGAGATAGCAATGCAATGAAGGACCTCGGTTTTGTTTTGGTAGTTGCAAAGACCTGCACAGGTGATAATGCTTACAAAGGAGAGGGGTGACCGGGTGAAAGAGGGAAATCTTTAGTATTAGTATTTATTTGACTATATGTGGCAAATTATGAATTAAGCTTGTCTGGGATATAAGATACGATGGTAAAATGATTAGTGATCCAAGAACGTCATCAGATCTCCCAAAGATTATTATGTTCACAGCTTTAGTCATAGTATTAGAATCCTATGTGGTGGTTAAATGTTCATAGTGAAGCAAAATTCGAATATTCATATGTGCAATAGATGCATCAAATCTTCCAGTCTAAAATCTCAACGGCAAACTGATGTCTGCGGGGACAGGCCATTAGGTTGATGGACCACTTGAAATATAGGCCGTCTGGCAAACAGTGATGTTAGATAGGATTAAGCCATCTCATATACTTATTGTTTAACGTTACAATGTCTAATCGTGGGTTAATGACTAAAAGATGATCTGACGTTAATTAAAACAAAATTCAGACGGTTGGCCGAGATCCAGGTCATGTTCCTATCAAGAAACCGCCCCGGGTAACACTTGCATCATAATGGCAAGGTGGGATAACTAGCACCCAACATTTTCCAAAGCAGACCTTGCGAACAACCCATGGGTTGTCTTAATCTAAACTGCGGCGAGATAGGTCGAAATGAGGGAGTCGAGAGTCTGACCCAGATCGCCGATGGCTTGGTTGGGTGCTTCCGCGGGGGCATGGTTTTGGTCCCAAGTATCAATCAAATTCTTTATTTCCCTGCAGGACTGCTGAAGCTCCAGAATTCACACTTCCGGTTTCATGATGTATAGGGCTCGTTGAAGGCCTACTTGGCCGAGTACAAACAAGAGTATATAACGTGGGCCATGCGAAATGTATTCGTGTAAATATGATTTGATTGAGAAATTATATCTTGCACTAGGTGCACCAGACGCTACGTGAAGAAATATGAACCAAGATGTGTGATTGGCATAGTGCGCCACCGAATGGAGTTCATATGAACCAACTACTGATCCCGCCAGAACAATCTTGCAGTAATAATCCATACAAGCACCACAGATCCGTTCGCATTTAAAAACTGCTCCAGTGCTTGAAACTGACATTAGTATCAAAACTGAAGCAATGTTCATTTGATTAAACAAAAGAAACTTGGTGGGAAATTACAGTTACATGTCAAACCAACTACAAGAAAACAAGAACCACCCTCTCAAACAACCATGGCTTCTCCATGCCGGGAATCGGAGGCAGAGGAGAGAGGCGGGTACACGAGATTCTGGTGGACTAGCGCAGCCAGGGCCGCACCGATCAGAGGGCCCACCCAGTACACCCCTTGGTTCTTGAAGTCCCCGCTGACGACGGCCGGTCCGAATGACCGGGCCGGATTCATGGACCCGCCCGTGAGCGAGCCGGTGGCCAGGACGCACGCACCTGCGACCATCCCAACCGCGAGGGGCCCCACCGCCGAACCCCCTCTCAGTCCACTCCCCCTCTGGTCGGACGCCACGTATACCGTGTACACCAGCGCGAACGTCGTCACGCCTTCCAGAATTGCCCCTCCGAACCCCGTCATCTGCGTCGCTATTCCGGTCGTCGGTACCGCCTGCCGGAAAGGCATTTGAGTCCATCTCTTATCGTCGAATTCTTTTCTTTTTTTCATTTTCATAAAAGACAAAAAAGAGATTTTTTTTTCCCAAATTCATTGCAAAAAATGCAAACTTAATTTGACTGCTTGCTGACCTGGCCGGCGGAGGCGACACGGAGGACGAGGCAGGCGAGGGTGGCGCCCACCAACTGAGAGATCCAGTAGAAGATAGCGGTGGGGACGCTGACGTGGCCGGCGACGGCGAGACCGAAGGTGACGGCGGGGTTGACGTGACCGCCGGAGGCGTCGGAGGCAATGTACACCGCTGCAAAGAGTGCGAAGCCCTGCGCCACCGCCGTCGCCACCAGAGACGACGCCTCTGATGTCACGTCCGGAGTTAGCATACCTGCAAACAGAGAAATGGAGTTCAGAAACAGAATAAAGCCATTGAGAGACAGAGGGGGAAGAGCGAGAGAGAGGGAAACTGACGGGCAGAGATGGCGGAGCCAACGGCGGCGAAGACGAAGAAAAAGGTGGAGATGAACTCGGCGAGATAGGCGCGGAGGGCGGGGAGAGAGATGGACTGCTGGAACTGACTTCGGACAGAGGAAGCCATTTCTCTGTTACTTTGTTTCAGGGTGGTCAGCCAGGGAAGGAGGAAGTGGATAGAAAGATAGATGTGTGGAAATAGATGAAGGAACACGGTTGGTGGTGCTTTATAGGGATTGGGGACCGTCCGGGGAAGGACGTTGGGAGCCGTTGTTGGCGGTTTTCGATCCCCTGACGTACGGTTTCTACGATGGGTCGCGACGTCGGTAACTGCCGTGAAATGCACGGGGCCGAGCGGGCAGGCGGGCCATTAGTGAGTTGTGCCCGGACCTCCTGGAGCCCCAAGGTCAAGTGGGCCAAGATGGATATTCCGTAGAGATTATGGTCCTGGTTGTAGGTACCAGTCACAAAAAGGGCAAAGATGGTCAGTCCAACTTAGTTTAAATTTTACCCAAGTGCTTCAAGAAAACAAATCATAAGGGGTTCAGTCTGCATTGATACAAGAATTTTATTGTTGTACCTTTTATGTGATTAAGCTATTACGACTCTACTAGCCCCTAGTGGGACCGCAATAACCCGACATAAGAACTCTATTTTATATCGAGGTCAGTTTTACTTTGGGTTAGAAATTAAGGTCCGCTGTAGCATTTGCAGGGTATAGCCCATATTCATTTGCAGGGTTCTGGATTCAAATACGTAACTGCTGTACCCAAGAAATTAATGTTTTAGGTTGGACTGCTTGGGGGATTGTGCGTCGGGATGCAGGAGAAACTTTGGCCGGCAAGCGTGGCACGAAAGATGCAGGATAGCTGCGATGATGTTTGGGCATGAAAGGCTTTGGCCCAGCGTTGCAGTCCATGTACGGCCACTTATGGATCTACCCCATAACTTTTCTCTGAAAAAGAAAAAAAAAAAAAGATAATGCTTGAGATTAAAAAGATAAACTGGTACATGCCATCCTCCAATTTGAAAACAAATATACTCACTGGATGAATTTTCAAATATGTATTTTTTTAATCACCACAATCAAGGTGTCCAAGTTAAAATGTTGGTTATTCCAAATTGCAATTTAGATGGTTCTTTGCAGGACAACAGCCTTGTACTCCCGCATGCACAAATAAAAATTGAAACATAAAAGCTCACCGAAAAGAGTGGCACTCTAGTAACAGGATTGTGGGATTCTGGCCTCCTATAAATCCTTACTCTTTTGGCTTCTAGCTATCCTTTAAATTGGTAACCATTATGATTTCACAATGGCTTTGAATACAGTCTCCACCATTATATATTAAAATAATATTATTTAAATATAAAAATTTAAATTTAAATCTTAGAATATAATTTTTATTTTCAAATAATATCAATTACATGACTCTCCACAAATAATAACTATCATTAGCTTAGAACCCATGCGATGCACGATTAATATTTATTTCTTCAAATAATATTTTTATAAATTAAAATTCAACATAATATAAAAAATATCATAGATAATATCAAATATTTTAAATTAAAATATAAATTTAAAATATTTAAATAATATAATAATAAAAATTAATATAATCATTTTTATCTTTTACTGACAGAGAAATCATTCTTTGAATCAATATTTTCAGCATCAATTGTTTCAGAATCCTCATCATTAAGTAGAGTATGACCACTTATTTGCATTCCTCATTTATCTCTTTTCTTCGTAGTCTATCAATAAAAATAATATATATTTTATTATTATATAATTTTTTATTTTATTGAATTTTTAGTCATCATTAAAGACTTACTTCAGAGAAAAGGTAGAGACAAATTTTCTGATAGTTGAATTGTTAATAACTTCTTAGTTCCAGTAGCTCAGAATTTCATTCAGAATGATTAAGAGACAACGAAGGTCTATACATATTTGAAGTAAGTAGTTTGTTTCTTCAAATAATATTTTTATAAATTAAAAATCTAATATAATATAAAAGACATCGTATATAATATTAAATATTTAAAATTAAAATATAAACTCAAAATATTTAAATAACATAATAATAAAAAGTACCATAATCATTTCCATCTTTTACTGTCAGAAAAATCATCACTTGAATCAATATTTTCAGCATCAATTGTTCCGAAATCCTCATCATTAAGCTTAGTATGACTACTTATTTGCATCTCACATGCATCTCTTTTCTTCATAGTCGTATTAATAAAAATAATATATATTTTATTATTATATAATTTTTTATTTTATTAAATTTTCAGTCATCATTAAAGATTTACTTCAGAGAAAATATAGAGATAAATTTTCTGATAGTTGAATTATTAATAATTTCTTAGTCTCAGTAACCCAGAATTTCATCCAAAATAACTAAGAGACAATGATGATCTATATATGTCTGAGATCAGTAGTTTGTGTCCGTTTTGTATGCATTTAAGAATGGATGGTTAAGTAGTAGTAGGAGGTAGGCAGTAGTCATATTGTATTTATATTTATATGCATGACTGTAGTACTTGACCCATGAGGATAATCCTAATTAATATTTTTTTTTGCCCTTAGGTTCAAAGCTAAAAATGTGGAGATCCAGCGGCCAAGTGGGAAGACAAGCAAAAGTGATACAAACTTAGAAAACCTTTCTAATCTCTCTTAAATGCTCTTTTTTTTTACAAATTCATAGGTTATTCACTAATCTCACAATAATCATTTTTTTAGTCTTCCACTCTCTAAAATATATTTTTTTTTATAAAATAATCGATAAATATAGTTTAACCTATATTTTTTTCTATTTATTTAAACTTTGAATTATAAATTATTACTAAATCTTAAATTAAAAAAATAAATAAAATTTTCAAATAAAGCATTCCAGCTTCTTTCCCTAAAATCCTACTCTTCTCCCTCCTCTCTCTTCCTCTGATAGCGAAGAAAAATAGAACGCAGCCTCTCCTCTCTCTCAATAATGTCCATCATTTTTTTTTCACATTCTTCTCCTTCTTCCTCCTAACCTCCACCCAACTCCTCCTATCCTCCACTCATATTCTCACCCATAACAGGAAAGCCCTCCACCGGTCCTTCTTCTCCCTAACCTCCTTTCTCTCCCCAACCCAACCCCCTTCCCCTTCCTTCCCTAAATACCTCCGCCACCGTCGCTGCCACCGCCAGCCCCGCCCACCTCCCCAGCGCCACTACTGGCATCAGCGTTAGCACCTCCCTCGCCAGCTCCACCTAGGGATGAGGCGAAACTTCTCCTCGTTGGTGGTATTGTCGAGGTTTTTCATCCAGATGGAGATGGAGGCGATGTTGGACTTTGGATGGGAGCACGGAGCTCCTAGCGGACTTGATCGATCCAGGACTTGGGAGAGGAGAGAGAGATGGAGAGGAGCTCACGTCCTTGTTGAAGTTGTCGAGGGGGATGGATGGCGAAGCCATCGACCGTGCTCTCTATTCCCTCTGTCTTATCGTCTACTTCATCTCCTTCTCCTCCAACAGTGGCTGAGGTGACGGATCGATGAACGACGGCTCCTGCCCCACTCTGGCGCCCCCTCCTCCTCTGATGGTGGTGAACTCGCAGAAGCTTCCGCGAGCTGATCTCTCTCTGTCTCTTTCTCCTCCTCCGACAACCAGAACGACGGATCGATGAACGACAGCCGCTGTCCCACTCTGACGCCCCCCTCCTCCGATGGCACCCCCTCCTCCTCCGACGGCAATAAACTCACAGAAGCTTCTGCGAGCTGATCTCTCTGTCTCCTTCTCCTCCGACAGCGGTCGGGAACGATGGATCGATGAATGATGGCCGCTGCCCCACTCTGGCACCCCCTCCTCCTCTGACGGCGGTGAACTCGCAGAAGCTTCCGCGAACCGATCTCCCTCTATCACTATGCATGCTCTCAAATCACCGACGGCCGTTGCCTAACTCCGGTGTCCCCTCCTCCGACGGCGATGAACTCGTAGAAGTTTCTGCGAATCGATCTCTCTGTCTTTCTCTCTTACGATACGTTTGACAATTTTTTTTTTTTTTTACCACGTGGCTCCCTCCTCTCTCCCCCGGCACCCACACGGCAAACGGAGGCCTCTCTATCGAGAGGCCTTTGATTATATATATATATATATATATATATATATATATATATATATATATATATATTAGATTATTATTATACTGATCAATGAAAATTTGAAAGAGAATTGTTTTAAAATTTTTTCTATCTATGGAAAGATCCCTGTTTTTATATATATATATATTAGATTATCATTATACTGATCAATGAAAATTTGAAAGAGGATTGCTTCAGAATTTTCTGTATCTATAATTGGGTGCATCCAAGCAGGTCATTAGGTGAACCACATATGTCCATCCACGTACACAATAATAATATTTAATGATGTGATAAAATGTTCTTCCGGCTTTCTAAAATGTTGTGACAAAAGATGAGACCACGTGTAACTCATTGGGAAGTGGCCTGTACCCTTGCTGCTTTTTGCTAGGCTAGTGTTCTTCCAAGCTTTTCTCCTCTTTTTTTTTGTTTTTTCCCTTTGTTGCGGTGGGAAAGGGAAATATCCGTTAGGAAAACCAGCTGGCCCTGCAAACCGTCCAGTTTCCGAATTCCAATCCGCCCCGTCCAGCAGGCGGCGTCACACAGCCTTAGGAAGCGAGGACTGAAAAGAACGGCCTGCCATTTCCTATCACAGCACTCACTAGAGCTGTCGGAATGTCGACAATCTGGCCTCATGCTGAACGTTTCTTCCTCTTGTCTTTTAACCGTTTAATCTTTTTCCCAAGTTTCAGAAGATTTCAAAAATGTTTCATAGCTGAAAAAACTAAAGAAAGTCCATGAAAAACCGGAGATTCTGGCAGTAGGAAACCAATAAGGTTACTCATCACTTCTCCACAAGGAAGGGAAAAGAGTGAAGCAGATGTCAAGCTTTTCCTTTTGAAAAGCAATGAATCGAGTTATAAAGTCTGAGCCATAATAAACAGGGTTAATAAACTAATGCAAGCTTGCAAGTTTGTCTTTTGTTAGGCCTATAGGGAGAGGAGGCATGCAAGTGAGCCGTCCACCCAATCAAATACCTGCCATATTAGTGGATGGCCCATAGGAGCTTAGGAGTCACGCCCGTCCAAACTTTGATGATGATGTTTCTTGCTTTGTTGTACATGATCTTAAAGTATATATATATATATAATGCTTAAGCTAGATGGGAAGTTTGACTCTAGTTCTCCACCGAGGTCCTAGGTTTAGACTTAGGTATTTTCTGCAAATCATTTGCGCGCATCTACATCATATGAAATTAGAGCAGCGTTCATAATTATTAGATTTCTATCCAAGCACTTACAAGATTAGATGTGTCTATTTTGGCTCAAATATGCTGTAGAGAGTAGGGAGCCTATTTGGCTGTAAAAGCATCAAACTTATCTACAGCTGCATTAAAATTTGTATTGATTGTATTGAAACATTGCCCGTAATGAATCTAAAAATTGTATTGAAACTATGCTTCTTATAACGGGACAAACTATATGCGTGCTCATGAGTCATGGCCAGAGAAAACTAGTATGTTGTTTACCAGTGGAGCCAACCTACTTCTACTGTTAATTGTCCACTTGTAAAGTCTCGAAAAGAGAAACCTCAACTTGGATCCTTTTGATGTCACGTTCATGCCACGTCCATAAACCTCACTGTTAGCAAGTGCTCTTATATGTGGCTGATTAAGGTGATGTGATGCAAGAATGATGAGCAATTGAAAGCATGCGCGTTTAAATGTTCACGCTCGCGTGTGCGCATTAGGAGAGGGAGAGAATATGGTGATTACCTATCTTCACCACTTTCGACTAATCAAATAGTTGATTTCCAGCTCCAGCCAAGTATTTTAGTCGATATTTAGATGGTGGAGGCTGCTGTTTGTGGCCAACTTGCAATTGTGGGAACTCTCATTTGAAAAAGATGAGGAGACAGAATATAGCGTGATGTGGATTGGACATCGAGAGGCTGAGTCTCGAAAGTTCCATATCGATCACAATCGAGAGCATCTGCAGCTTAAAAATGTAGGTTTCCTCTTTCCACGTGAGGCATCTTTTGTAGGGCAAAATCGTGAGGAACGGCGTTCGAAGTGATCCCTATAGCGGGCACGCGTCATCCCGAAGCGGATAATACCTCACGTGGGAGAAGGTCTGCACGCTCTGAGCACGCGACCTCAACATTGACGCGTCAGATAGGGGAACCCGTCCCCAATTCGCAGCAGTCCCACCTAGGCGAGGACTGTGATGTGGGTTGAGCTTAGTCCCCAATTGGCAGCAGCCACACTCGACTGGGGGGGCTGTGATGTGGGTTGGGCATCGGGAGGCCGAGCCTCGAAAGTCCCATATCGACCACAGTCGAGAATGTCTACTGCTTAAGAATGCGGGTTTCCTCTTCCCACGTGAGGTGCCTTTTGTGGGGCAAAATCGTGAGGGACGACGTTCGAAGTGATCCCTGTAGCGGACACGTGCCGTTCCGAAGTGAACAATACCTCACGTGGGGGAAGATCTGCACACTCTGGGCATGCGACCTTAACATAGTGAATATTTCATTGATCTCAAAGCCTAATTTATCTAGAATACCTTGAAAAAAAAAAAAACACATCTTGAGAATATATTTCTGTAACACTGGAAGTTGCAAGTGGGAAGCACTTGCATGTCCGTCATCAATCACCTCCTCATTTATTCTTTCCTTGGCCTTTGCAAAGTATAAAGCTCCCAGCCTCCCATCCATCACAAATGATCCAAAAATAGCTCAACCATTCATCAAAACAGAGCCAAGTTATAGATAATTTTCCAGGCAGAATCTATCTCCTCTTGCACCACAAACACATGACCTCAAAAGTTCGATGTAAACATGAACAAAGTAACCATCACCAGCCAAATTCGCTTCCCCACCGAATGTTTCATTCCATTACCAACACCAGACAAAAAAACAAAGCCCTCAAAAGCGACGTGTCGTCGCCACTTGTAACGTGACACTAAAATAATCCATCGACAACAATCCCCACCCTCCCTCCATCCACCATCATACCGACAAATTAATCTCCGCAAGCAAGCAAAAGTTGCAGGGAATCGCGCAGCAATGCACGAGCTCACGCCGGCTTACCAGGATCGCATGTCGCCCAGGTTTTTATATTACTCCAAAGACCCAAAGGGCAATAATAATAAAGGAGAAACGAACGCTGGTTCCTTGCACTCCTCCATTCGCTGTTTGAATAAATTACTAATGGATGTCTACCGACCGGATGCTTGGTGGCTTTCTTCAATAGATGACACAGTGGCACTTCTGCCACCTTTTCCACCAAAAAAAAAAAAAAACTGGATCACTTAGGTAGCCCAATCCAACCCTAAAGTTATCTAGTTCAATAATTCGATTGAGTTTTTAGGTGGATCACTAATTCGATTTAATTAGCTAGGATGGGTGAGAATCTGATTAAATACTGCAGTGAGGGCATGATTGATTTGTCTCGTGTAACAAAAAAATAAAAAGAAAAAAGAAATTGACTTGTTGATATCCTTGAGAATTATTCTTATGAACATTTTTAGTTACACTGTAGATAATCCTCCAAAAATCATTATTTACAAATACATATGGTTATTTGTTCACACTATTATCTAAAAATTTACCCAGCAAAAATAAGATGAATTTTCCTGTATATGCATATGCATATGTGTGTGTGTATATATATATATATGTATATGTATGTATGTATGTGTGTATGTAAATAGTGAATTCAAAGAATAAAAATACAATAAGCAATATTTGCAAAGAGTCAGAGGAAAAAACTCAATATTTTTTCTATTTATTTTCAATTGCATTATACTTATTTGATATTATAATATTTTTAATTATATACTACGTATTATATTTATGATCACTCTCGAATTAAGCCATCTGGGACAATCTACTTGGACCCTTGGTTTTCTTTCTCTCTTTTTTTTTTTTTTTTTCCTTTTTCTCCAGATGAAGGGAGGTGTACACCACCTGGCGGACCCTTGGGAATTCGATTGGCTCGAAATTTTGAGATTTAAAACACTGCCTCCACTCCGGTGACCCCACAATGAGTTCGGTCCAGCGCATAGGGACGGGGACAGGGACTACTAGGAACAGTTATAGGAGGGTAGGAAACCAACGCTTAAAAGAAAGGGGAGAGCAGAGGACTTGTCCACCCCCTGTCTTCCTTGTGCTCTGTGTGGCCTCCCTCGCTATAAATAGCCAACACTAGAAGCATTCCAAGTGCTGAGTTAAAAATTTTAAGGGAGGAGGAGAGCAGCCTACAATATTAGCACCATAGAAGGGATGGAGATGAGTTCCTTATTGGGGAGGACGAAGAGGGGGGATTTGCCAACTCTGGAGAATGGGTTGGGAGGGGATGAGGAGGTGGAGGTGGTGAAGATGCCGGCCATTCCTCCACCGCAGACGCCGAGGGAGCCGATGGAGTTCTTGTCGAGGTCGTGGAGCGTGTCGGCCTCGGAGATCTCCAAGGCGCTCCTCGCCGGCAACAAGAAGAGGAACTTCGTCGTTGATCGCCTACCGGACATGATGATCCCGGAGAACTTCGTTCTCACTGCTGCTGCTGCTCAAACTCAGCACAGAGTAAGCTGGTCTTCCATGGCTTCTATTAACCAGAGTTAGTTTCCAATTTTCTAGCCGTTGAGAGACCGTTGGAAACATTTTCTGTTTACTTGATTCAGATCAATCGACGTAGTTGTTGGTTATATTGTTTGGACATCAAGAATTGTCCGTCGGATTAGGTGAAATCCTTGACCTTTTCGTCGTTGCGTTTGCTGCTAGTTAAAATGATATTGTTGGAAACAGGTGTGGATGATGAACCTTGTAAGAGTGTGGGAGCGGTTGTTGGGAGAGGACCACCAGTGCGACGGGCCAGCATGTTGCATGTTTTAGGACCATCCAGATTGCCATGATTACTCTGTGGATAGAAATACTAACCTTGCATTCCTTTGAGACACTGGAACGTGACACGATGATGACCGTGTTTTATGTTAGTTTGATTACTGGATAGTGATCATACCAACAAATTTCTCCATTTATTTCTAAAGAATTTCATTTGTTCTATATTTCTTTTAAACTTGTAGATAAGATATAGCACACGGTCCAAATTATCATTGCATACTATTTTGTGACGATATTCTCACCCTTTCAATCATACTGATGTAGTCATATGTTTAAAGTTTCAGATAATTTACTGATTATTGAAAAAATCTGCTATGGAATAATTATAATTTATTTCGAGTATAACTCCCAAAACCAAACAAAGAACCAAATTTAGAACTTTTCTTTGCTGATAAAAGCTTTTATTGGGGCATCTTAGAAATTATTGGGATGACCAACTTGAGAATTGGCCTAGTGCTTTCGTTAGGCAAGTAGGAAGGTGTTAAGATAGGCAAAATACAACATGCACGTCCATGAATTCAGAATGTGTTTATGGCCAACGATTCCCATTTGACATCAACGGTCATGTTCTATGTGCTAATTTTACCCTTAGGAGCTTCTTAAGAATGATTTTCCATTCTCTGATCACCTCCGATGCATTATGATGACTCTGCAGCCATGCACTGCTTTAAACTCAATCATCACACACCATGCAACATTTGAGAAATGGTTCCACCACAAGGAGCCCAACTGGTTCAAAGCAACGAAGAAAGAGAAGGTTCGAGCGGAGAAAGCTCGCATCCATGCTGCGGTGTCAGTAGCTGGAGTAGCTGCAGCAATTGCTGCTGTGGCTGCACGCACAAGCTCAGAGAATCAAAACTCAAAGATGAATGCAGCCATGGCCTCTGCAACCCAGCTACTCGCATCTCATTGCATAGAGATTGCAAATCTAGCAGGAGCCAGCCATGAGCACTTGGCCTCTGCTGTTGGTTCTGCAGTAGATGTTAGAACCCCTGGTGATCTGACGACTTTCACAGCAGCAGCAGCAACAGGTTTGGAGTTGCATCTCATTCCTAAGATAGCACCTTTTAAGGCTGTTCTGCTATCATTTTGTTCTTGACTGCTTACTGATTTTGATCCATCAGCATTACGAGGAGCTTCAGCATTGAAATTGAGAGTGCAAAGAGAAGCAAGGAACAATTCAGCAGTCATCCCTTATGAAAAGGGCCACTTTGGGAGCCCAGATATCTGGTGCAAGGAAGGTGAGCTGCTCAAACGCACAAGAAAAGGTATGGTGTTCTCACTGCGATCATTATTTACCTTTGATCACATCAAAGGAGTTTCTAAATGCAATAGAAAGCTCCCACGAATAGAGCAATGATAAGATGATGCATTGCATTCATGTTGCAGGGACCTTACATTGGAAAAGAGTGTCGGTATACATCAACAAGAAGTCACAGGTAAGGAACTGAAACAATAAATATCACATTTCACTCTGATAGACCGTGGGTTCTAATGCAATTCAAAACATCTCAGGTCATAGTAAAGCTTAAGAGCAAACACATCGGAGGTGCACTTTCAAAGAAGAAAAAGAGTAAGTTCTAGGTTCACTTCATATTCTTAGCATTCGAGCATTTTATTTAGCCTGCAGAATTGGAGGCTTCGGATTATTCTGACAATAAATATAATGAGCAGGTGTTGTTTATTGTGTATATGATGAGGTTCCAGCATGGCCAGGGCATGAAAGGGATTGTGCTGAAGAGAGATGCTATTTTGGTCTGAGAACAGCTCAAGGACTAATAGAGTTTGAATGTGAGAACAGGACTAGTAAACAGAAGTGGGTGGATGCCGTACAAAATCTGCTTCGACAAGTAACTGGTAGTGCAGAGCACGTAGAGCACCCTATGGAAGTATTAAAACTCAGTTAGTGTAGTCTATCTAGCCAGTCTTGTCCACAAAGGCAATATGTAGAAAACGGGGAAGTATATAGATATGAAGCAAAGAAATTTTGTTGTTTCTCTACTCAGAAAGCCCATATCATTGAACCATTAAACAGCACGCGGAATAAAATAATAATAGATAGGCATTCTTTCTCTCATTGGTAGTAATGAAGATAATGAAGCATGACACAAGGAAACCGCAACATTGAGAATAAAAACCAAATATGATATCAAAATAAGTATCCTTATTCAACTGAATTAATAGAGGAGTTGATACAAAATTGCGACCGTTTAAAACAAATCTCCTTCAAAATACAACAGTCTTATTTGATTCATAAGGTAGCACTCGAAGTTCACAGTATGATTTTAGTGCCCGTGCCAAACATTGCTTCTCAAGGTTTTCTGATTTCTGTACAAAGCTTTGTAAGGTATCTCTGTGATAAACTCTCTCAACCTGCTTCAAAAAATAAAGCATCAGAACTGACAGTCAATTAATTTGGCATGGCTATGAGAAGGTAACTTCGCAGCAGTAGGAAGTAGATAAAGAGAGCAAACACGGTTTCATATCCCATGTACATTCTGTGAATGGTTTCACCTGAGCTGATTGACTCACAGCCATGTTCAGTTTGGGGGGTCACTACATGATCTCCTGCCAAAGAACAATGGTTCTAAACATATGACTCATCTTGCATAGCTTCGTTAAGAATCTAGACCCTTAGTTGCATGCTTGACCATACTGTGGTTTTGCACAACGGCAGATGGATGCGCTAGCAGCTCACATTTCTTTGGATGGTGTCAGAGGTTTGAGTTTCCAGAGGTTATTCTATAGATTTGATTTCCATAGGTTCATTGATAGAGAGCAGGTTGTGTAACGAAGCACATGAAGGTCAGAAGAAATGGGATTGTCGCTGTGCAAGCATGCAGACATGTGGTGATGGGCTGTTTGCTCAGGAGTCCGTATCAAGCCAGCTGAGCTCAAATAGGAAGAAAGAGAGCATGTCTTTTACTGCGTGCAGATTCTTGTTGAACTGCAACACTTCACGGGACATTAGAAATGAAGTTGGGCAAACAGATTAGATGATGCTTCCACGAGATATTCCACTCTTTTTTCCCCTTTTCCCAAAAACCAATTCTGTTAATAGAAACACTATGTAGCAACAGTTACTGAAACTTCGGAGGTATGAATTATATACTAGCTCGCATCAGCATTTCTCAGTACATATGGGCGCATCATAACACATCCAGATGATATGACACCAGCCCTGAGCACATACAATGCATGTGAGAGAGAGCAACATAATTGACTATGACCTCGAAATCTTTTCAGATTTTAAATGGGTTAAATATTTCAGATGTTAAACACATTTCTACTTCTGGTTGCTAGTTTTTCTTGTTTATCTAAAACCAAAATAGGAAAAAACCCTATCATACCAAAGCGGATGAATTGATCAAAAGCATAAAGACATATTTATAAAAATATCCTATAAAAGGAGGATGATTGAAAATGATGGTAGATATGGTTGATGTGTCCACTTGGCAGTTTGCTTTGTAATGTAGCTAGCAATGAAATGGTTGGTATTTTGACATACCTAAACTTCAGAGAAATCTCCCTGAATTATGTTCTCCAATCAGGTGTTCCTGGCTTTACTTCCCAGGACCATTCACGAGGTCACTTTCCAAGCAAAAAGTGAATGATTTGACAAGATCAGAGTGAAAGTTTTGTCAAAACAAGGATTAATCCAAATTCCAATAAAATGAACACAGGTTTCAGGGATCAGAGTGAAAGCAAAAGTGAATGATTTGTCAAGGTATAACCAAATGTCCTAAGAAGTCCAATAGTTTACCTCGACAACACTGAAAATACTCTGCCATGTAATAATCAGAAGCATTTCTATTGTTCAGTCTTTGTTCTTTCAGACATCAGAGGTCCCATCTACTACTATAACCAGAGGAAGAACATCATAGCACATAGTCTTTATAAATTCAAGTTCACATTATAATTGGATATTTATGATGGATCATTCACTAAAGCCGTTACAGGGGCCACTTCATGCTCAAATTCTCTCAATTATATAGTATATTTTTATGTGAAAATGATGATGAAAAGTAAAATGCAACTCATGATTTTCTTGAATGTAAGCAGAACCAGGGTTTGGTGTACTATCCAACATCGGGCGTACCATACAGTATGGTACCGACACCATCATACTGGTCTGTGCCATATACCAACACTGGATAGCACCGATATGGGGTCCGGTACCGAGATAGAAAACCTTGATCAGAACCTTCCTTTGTCTTTGTTTCTGTAGCTTTCAAAGGATGGTACTGCTAAAAGGACAAAGAATCAACAATACTGACATATCTCTCCTTAACCGAGTCCCATCTACAATTAATTTTGACCTGCACCTACTGCAATATTGATCTTGCCAACCTGACTATTCCAATGTATCCAGATTCATGCCTCCTTTTGTATATTTATTTGTCAAGTTTCTTATTTTACATGATATTGTCAGATTAAATCTCTCTCTCTCTCTCTCTCTCTCACACACATGGACACATTGCTCACTGAATTTGCTTGCCAACTTTGTCCCACTGCAAGCATTTTTAGCGAATAAAATTGAATATGGATATCATGCAGGATATTAGAAGCTGTACATGGGAGCAAGACTAGCAATGGTGATGCATGAAATATGCAGTCAATCCTTAATAGTTTGGGGGATTCATGGTTGAACAGATAGTCAGAAGGACCTTCAGTCATGCTTATTCGAGGGTTGAAAATGCCTATTCTCCAACTGTTAGGTTGAGTTTACCAGCAACTTTTTGTTTCCTCAATAACAGATTACAGACGGCTAATTACACATTGTTAAGCACAAGAATTACAAGATTATGCACCAGTTAATGATTAGTCATATTGCAACAAAAATTGTTGGATCCAAAAAGTCTGATTGATGGTTGTATCAGGAGGGATGCCAAACTATGACACCCAACTCATAAATCAAGCATGAGTAAAAGATGATAAGTGATGTCATTATTAATGCAAAGAACATTACCATCTGTTCAATAATTGCACCTGAGTCGAGTTCTTCTGTCACAAAATGACTTGTGGCACCAATCAATTTCACCCCAGCATCAAAAGCCTGAGAATTATATTGCAATTTAAAAGATTAACTCATGAATGAGATGTTCAAAGATAGTTCCAGTTCATATAATCATAGAAGCCAAGAATCAAAGACCTGTTTAGAAGGATTCCCACCCTTGAATGATGGAAGAAGGCCATGATGAATGTTAATAATGTCTTTGCCATAGCTCTCTAAAAACCTTCCAGACAATATCTGCATTTTTTGTAAAATAATGATAGTTTTGAACACCAGCTATTATGGAAATTGACTTGGGCAAATTTGCAGAAGGCAAAAACATGCAGAAAGAAAGCAATGGTGGAATTTCTAGTGACATGTCTCCACATTCTATTAGTTGGCTGGAGAAGATCAATTCCATCAACTGAAACAACTTAGAAATGCAAAGTTTATGGACACTCAGGCCAAGGTGAGATGTCAGATGAGTGTTATGCCTCAGATATTTTAGAGAGCAGAGGTTTTCAGGATCTTTTCCAGGGTTCCAAATCCTAAAAACATAGATTTCCATGCAGAGGTATTCTCCACCTAGGTCAGTATGAATTGCCGGACAAGATTAACTCCATCAGTTGAAACAATTTAGAAACGCTAAAGTTTATGGACAATCAGGCTAAGATGATATGTCAAATGAGTGTTATACCTTAGATATTTTAAAAAGCAGGGGTTTTCGGGATCTTTTCCAGGGTTTCGAAACCCTAATGAGATAGATTTGCATGCAGAGGTGTTCTCCACTTAGGTTGGCATGAAGTCATGAAAACATAAAGAGCATGCTCAGCTCTTTTGTTTGTGAATATGGGTTCTCCTTCTTGAGGGATTTTCTATTCTTTTATTCTCTTTTTTTCTTTAAACTAAAACAGAGTGCGACCACTCCCTCTTTAAGGAACAAGACCCTCATTATGAGAGTCCTGTTTCATGGCGATGGTTAAATAAGCAACCTATTATAGTCTAATTTGCTGAATTTTTCATTAAAATATTTCTTAGTATAACTAAGGAGCATGTGTAAGAAAGCAATGTCCAGTAATTGTTCTGAATCCTTTTTAACCCTCAGAGTTTATAGCGGCAACCATCAAATTTTGCACTATGATATTTTTGAGCATTAGCTATTTTTTAAACTTCCCAGTTCGGACATGGTGATCAGATGAATTAGAAAATTCTCAAACTAGTAATATATAGTTGGAACTAAAGAAGGACCAATCTTCCAGAGAAGGCAATGACGGAACCCAGGCATGAACTTAGTACAATGCACTGACTAAATAAGGAAATTCTGCTCTTTATTTACCTCTGTCGGTTCGTTACATCTCTTTAATTTATTAGATTTTATCAAAATGTATTTCTCATGCAAAATTTTGACACAGGTGGACCATATTTGAAACAGATCTCAGAAAGCTAGGCAATCTGGAATCTAAACAAATCACCTAAAATAGAAACCATCAAACTAAACCTTTACCATTGACCATTGATAGAGTTGCATATCACTCGTATTTTGAACTTAATAGTTTAATCGCACTTACACTCCAACCAAGAAGGGATCAAGTCACTATTTTGACCAATTGGATGAAACAGCAAGGTTTCTCAATTTGACATGTATATGCCTATAGTGATGCAATGTTGCATTCATTAGGATGTTGGCATGTTGGCTTGAAGTTTGGCAAACCATATCTATCGAACAAATATTGTTGATAATAGTCTAAGTTGCCCAGAGTAGGGTTTCTTTTGATGCTCCACTTCAACATTCAAGATATATGAAGTGCTATTCATATAGCAAACATCCAGTTTCTCACAAGCATAGAAAGCATACTAAGATCAACTACAATTTCATTCAACACTTTTATCTCTTCAAAACTCCCATTACTTCAACAATCATGGAGAATGTAAAATGCATCATGGACATGCTTAAAATATCTAACGAGCAAACTCTCCTCTATGAACCATCAATATGAAAGGAGTGATTTAGATGACTACTATACATGAATTGAATTGCTATAGATCCCCGGTGGCTCAATTAGTGGATGCATCACATGGTTGCATGATTCCAACATGTGACCCTGAGGTTAAAAATACTATAGAAGGAAAATGTTATTAAACCATTAATTATCGAATGATCCACATGCAAACTATCTAAGAAAGCAAGAAGGGGGGAGGGGGTTTGGAGTAGGGCAGGGAGGGAGGGGGCAGGGAGATAGAGAGCTCAATGGACTGAATAGCATATGAAAATTATTTACTTGTCAGCTAATGTTAAACAGTTGGCACAGAAGTGTTTCCTTATCTCTCATTAATATCCATCTAGCAGATTAGTTTCAAAGGTTTCCTATAATAGTTATTACCATACTTGCTGATCTAAAATACCAGAGAAGCCTCATCCCTTCTTTGTAGGTTCTCCCCCACATGATCTACAGTGGAATTATTTAACAATAATAAGTTTAAAATTGCTTGCATGAATCAAAGAGTACAAATTTTTATATTTACCCCATAACAACTGCAAAATGTGTCCAAAGCAACACATGTATGCATTCATTGATTCTTTCCCTCGGTAACAAAAAATTACTTGCTTGGATGCCAAAATAAGAATGCAATCATGAATTACTAAGCTTACTGCAGTAAGATTTGAGAGTCTATGCGCTTCTTCTTGCTCATAAACGACTACTCCTTGACTGGAAAATTTGTGAAACCATTAAGCCATTCAATTTGAAAAGACTTTACTATGTAAGTTTCTACTCCAATCCCTTTAAAATAGTGGACAAGATTGATAACTTGTTCCACTGCCTTTTTAATCTCCCTAATTACTTTGATTTTTCTAGGCTCTTAAATTAACAAGCAATAGAAAGGACACCTGTAGGTTCACTTTCCATTAAATGTCAAAGATCTTCAAATCCATTTTTCCCGGTAATCAAAGGAGTAAGTATCACTGGCACGGGCCCATCTGGTGTCGATGTGTCATATTGACTCAGTACAGACAGAGGGTTGGAGTGCCCAGGACTTCATATTGACCCAGAACCAGGTGTTGGTATTTGCCCCACAGGGAACAAGCTGGGAAGAACAAGTCAGCACTTGCTCTCATCATGTCCAAAATCTTTAACTCCTATAACTAACCATCAATTCTCTCCCTCCCTCCCTCCCTCTCTCTCTCTCTGCCAAGAAAACTCTGATCATCAATATTGCTTCCTTAGTTTCAGGACTTGCTGAATGAAATGCTCCCCTCTCCAACCCACATTGCAATGGACTGAGAAATATAATCCAAATCATTTTAGTCTCTCCAATTCTCAGTATGATCAATTCAATAGTAACTAAAGATAGTGCAACTTTTAGTTTCTAAAAGCATCAAATAATAAAATTATTAGCAAACATCCTGGAGATAATTCAACCAAAAATAAGTATAAAAGTGAATAATATCATACCTGCATATATCTTGCAAGCACAAGAAAATCAGTATCTACAACTAATTCCAAAATCTCGTCCTCTCTCTTATTTCCTGGAGTTGTTGGTAGGTAATGATATGGAATCCCATGTCTTTCAAGGAATCGTATGACATGAGTATTCGGAGATCTAACATGATTGCTGTGACGATACAATGCATATTTCAATGTTAGTGAAGAAAAGAATATTACCATGAAGTAAAATGTTACTGTATATATGCTTCACCTTATCACACAACTGATGTCCACAGGAAGTCTACCCTCCTGCCACCTGTGTAACAAGTCAACCAAGCAATGATCCTACAAAATCAAATAAATTAAGTTGATAAAACATTTACGAAAGATGCATAGTAATTGAAACCTAAGAATGGGTTCAGTATGGTGCAGGGAAGGTGGGAATGGATGGGGGTGATGGTGGGGGTGGGGTGTTGCAGGGGAGGATAACAGATCATGAAGATATCAGCACCCAGTCTGTACCTTAGGCTATGCCATTACTAGAATCACAGTGGGCCACTTGGAGTTGATTTAGTCATGCATCCTTAAGTATGAACAGTTTTGCTCCAGAAAATTCAACACACCATATCTCACCTGCTTTGAAGCAAGAACTGCAATCCTGTATTTTGGGTCTAGATAAGGTACTCGCACAACAGATCTTTCTGCATTGAATAACGTGGATAATTTCATGAAGTCATTATTGATCTCATCTCGTGGCCAGCTTGCCGGATCAAATCCAAATTCACTGCCAAGTTGCACCACCATGTACTCTTAGAATAGATTCAATAGCATAAGAAATAATTGAAGCATATAATCAAGATATTACATGTCTTCCGAAAAAAAATCAGGATACTATGGAACTTTGAGCACTCAACTATAGTTAAAGAACTCATCTTTACATTGGTGATACATAAACCTCAGTGGTAGAGTAGCAGCCTATCTAAGTACAATACACTAATAAGCCTCTAGCAGATCAATTAAGGGATCTCCTTACAGTTTAGAACTTGAAATAATAATAGAAAAGAATTTTGAGAGTTATGAGAGCTAAAAGCTAGTAGTCTTACTTCATATTTCACAAATAACTGCAGAAATTTGAGTTTCTACTATTTCTATAAGGATAATTGATATTGGAGTGACAAATCATGCTAAGTCAAGCATATCCAAAATAATAGTTGCTTTAGAAGTCAACCTCATGGTGCCATAAGAAATTCAATTACAGGATAAAATGAAATCTTTTTCTACCTTTGAAAGTAGAGATAACTATATATATGGATTCTTATTGAAATGTGATTATGCTTTTTTCTCTTAGATTCTTTTTTTTTTTTGGACTTTTCTAAACACAAATTTTAGGCAATTTAGGATGTTAAATGGACTTTGGCACATGCTAACTATTGGCTTCATCTTAAAATAGTTTCTGGACAATAAATTATGTTTTGAATGACTACACAGGATAATTTTTATTTTTATTCAATTTATTTACAATTGATTCATTTCCAATTCTTCAGTCTTTTGTATTTTTAAGTTTTTGAAAGAAATCAAAAAGTTACATAATCAATGAATCCATCCAATCCATCCCTCTAATGTTTAACAACTTGATCACAATCCCAACTTAATTCCTTAGAGGTTGTATAGATGCCCCACCAACATATTCATGTGATGTCTCCCATGAAGGTGGAAATCAAGGTCCGCAATATCAGTACCCAGTATTGTACCAGAATATTATTGGTTCGGTAAAGTACGGGTCAATATGGTATGGTACACATCCCATCCAAAACAACAGTCGATCCATTTTTCTCACTTTACTCTCGGTACACCTTGGTATGAACTCCATGGTGGAAATTAGATAAGGAGGGGTTACAAAGAAAGTGAGCAGGAGGGATAAAAAAGACCATCAAGTTCACAACTGTCAAATTCCCATGATATTGGAATCCATTCGAAATGTGATTTTCAATTCCCTATGGAACTATAGTATCTCTCCCCTACCTCTTCTTCTTGGCCAATTCCCATTGTAGATTCCTTAGAAAAGCTAATATTGCAATCACTATCTATCCATCCATGGACACTAGACCAACAAGAATCAATCATATTTGACACATACTTCATGACTTTCATTTCTTTAGATGTATTTGAATATCATCTGCTTTCAATGCAGTAGTTAGGAGGTATTCATCTCCTTGAAGCAATATGTCACGCCCCAAATCCGGGACATAACAGACCATGCTACCGAGGGATGGAGCCCACGATAACACGAAGCCAATTCATCATAATCATCTAAAATCCGTCAAATAAAAAGATTCAATTCTATTATTCATCAAATAATCGAACCAATATGGGTTCAGAGCATCTAAATCCAAAAGCAAGTACTAACCCGAATCTCAACATTCATAAATAACTACAAATTCATGATTATAAAATAAATTAAACTTCTGTTGTCAAATTTTTCAGCTTGCTATGCCGATCTTCAAGCTTGGATTCTTTTTGCCGATCCTAACCTTATTTCTTGTTCAAACAAAAAGAAAACAAAAAGAATATGAGCTACACTAGCCCAGTAAGTAGAACTTGCACTTCCTTATCGGATCAAGCATAAGTTTTTCATGATAATGCAATATTTAGAAAATAACAGATAATACAAAATAAAGCATTTCATAGAGCATATAACAAAACAAGTTATAAACTCATCATGCATGCATAAATCATGTATATTTCACAATCATGAATCGTAAATCATTTTCATCATGTATTCATGTCATGTTTCAAAAATTGCTCACAGATATTCGTGCTAAGGTCACTATTATACCCGTGACAGGGCCATGTTTCTTAATCGACAGAGTTCTTAATTCATGTGCCAACTTTATACCCGCTGGCAGGGCCATGTTTCGTGTGGATGCTAGCTCCGGATGTCGACCTTCCCGAAGGGATTCATTCATAGCCATCTGAGAGCCTTTGAAATCATTATATCTTTTTCTTAAAGCATACATATACATAGATGGAAAAACAATGAAATTCATGCTTCATAATCATGCTATTTTCATAAGACATATTCATAAAATCAATGCTCATAATAAAACATGCTTTTTCATATCACATATGCCGATCCTTATTTTATGAAAAATTATGATTTCATCAATAGCAATTCTTTGCATAAAAACATGATCATTTAAAAATAAATAAGGAGCATAGGATCTACTTACCTCTTTCATCTTAGATCTTTAGACTTCGTAAGAAGAATCAGCTAATCCTATTTAAAATATCAAATCATTATCAAATTCTATTCCATAAATATAATAAGATTAAATCATAAGGAAAGAGGACCGTTGACCGAATGTGTCGGACCATCCAGATACCAGGGCAATTTAGGATCTTTGATTGAGAGTCAGATTCAAGTGACTTGATCAAGAAATCATGAGGCACAGATCGAATTAAAGTCAAGATCAATCAATAGGGTTCTTTAATAATAAATTTGAAAGATCTTTGATACGATCAGATGAGGTTGACATACAGCACGGATATCAAAGCAACTTCAGATCATCTTGTTAGAGTCAATATAAGCTTCTAAAAGATGAAGGCATGACTCGATACAGGATTCATAGATCTTTTTTTTAGAGAGAGAAAGTCGGTCATGAGAGAGAAAGTAGAGAGAGAAAGTGGAGAGAGAATCTTCGTATCCTTTAAAAGTGGCAATCATGATTGAGATCATCAGAGATCATATCAAGGTGACTTAATATAGATTAACCATGATTGATATTATCAATTTCGAAAAAGAATCGGATCGAGATCCGATCTACTGCACGAATTTCGGAGCAGTCCCAGATCATCATATTTTCATCTCAAGTTTATCCTAGGGTCTGTGATGTAATCAGAGAGAGAGAATGACCCTAGAGAGACGAAATCCATAATGAGAGAGAAAGGTCTAGAGAGAGAAAATAGGAAAAAATTTAGAGAGAGAAAATGTAGAGAGAAGTAGAGAGAGAAAGTCTAATTCTAGAGAGAGAAAACTTAAGAGAGAGATGAAAAAACTTTCTCTCATATATATATATATATTTTATTATATATATATATTTTTTCTTTTTCTTTTTCTTTTTAGAGAGAGACAATAGAGAGAGAAAGAGAGAGAAAGAGGGAAAAAGAGGGGAGAGAAAAAATTTTCTCTTTTCTTATTATTTATTTATTATTTTTTTTTCTATTTTGCATTTTCTTTGTTTTTCTTTTTCTTTTTCCTTTTTCTTTTCTTTTTCTTTTTCCTTTTTCTTTTCTTTTCTTTTCTTTTCTTCTTCTTCCCGAGCTTTCATTGGGCCGAAACAGGGGACCTAGAGGTCCCCGTGCCTTGACCGGCCGATCACGGCCATATCATGCCCGACGGTGGCCGGCGGCAACGGGCGACTCTCCCGGGTTCGGAGAGGCCAGAGCCGGCGGTCGGCGTGACCGTCGGCGTCGGAAAATCAGAGGAAAGAGGCGGCGTGAACAGGGGGTTTTCTTTTCCAATTAAATCCGGCGACACCCGTCGCTGGCCATCGTGCTCACAGGCACGAGAAAGAAGGGAGAGAAGAGAGGAAGAGGAAGGAGACCTTACCACAACCTCCGGTGACCCCCACCGGCGTGAAATCGCGGCGAACACAGGTCGAGGGTTGCGGCTTCAAACGGAAAAATCGGAGAAAAATCTCCGGCAATCATCGGTGGCCGAAGGATCTACACTTAGAGGAGAAGAGGGGGTTCTTATAGAGCTCGTCCTAGGTCTTTTAATGGCCCTAGGACTCCGATTTTTGATCGGAGAGGGAAGAGGAAGACTCCGATCGGGAGTCTTCCTCCTGCTCTTTTTTTTTTTTTTTTTTTTCTGGTGGGCTTTGTGGGCTGGTTTTGGGCCCAATTGGGCCGGATTATCACATTCTACCCCCCTTAAAAAAAATTTCGTCCTCGAAATTTAACATACCTTCATTTTCAAATAAGTATGGATATCTCGTCTTCATATCATCTTCAAGCTCCCAAGTGACCTCTTTCTCTTCATGATTACTCCAATGAATCTTTACATACAGAATGATACGCCGTCTTAGAACTTGCTCTTTTCGATCAATAATTCAGAGAAAAATTCTTTATAGGTTAGATCTTCATGAACTTGCAATGGCTCATACTTTATCACACTGTTTGGATCAAGTACAAACTTTCTCAGTAATGAAACATGAAAGACATTGTGCACTTTGGATAAATCTGGTGGTAAGACTAGTTCGTAAGCAACATCTCCTACTCGATTTAAGATTTCAAAAGGTCCAATATATCGTGGACTCAGTTTGCCATGTCTCCCAAACCTCATGACACTTTTTATAGGTGATATTTTTAGAAAAATATGATCATCAAAATAAAATTCTAATTCTCTTCTTTTTCTATCTGCCCAACTCTTCTGTCTATCCTATACTGCTTTGAGTCTCTTCTTGATCAGATAGATTTTCTCTCTAGCATCCATTTATTATCAGTAAAATCCTTCCTTATTTACAACTAACGTATTTCATAATATCTTTAGATTTAAAGGATTAATATTTCTAATCAATTCAGACCACCACGCTTTTCCTGCGCACTCTGATCTCAACTTACCAAATTATCTAAGTCTATCAAAAATAAAAGATATCTTTGTATATTAAATCAATCAAGATAGATCCAACTTTCAGATTTCATATACAATTAAGGGTAAAATTTAAGATTTTCTTGTCATTACTATCTCTTAGGCATAGCTCATCAAAATTAAATCTTCATCCACCTTCTATGCTTGAACTTATTACATAAGCTTCGCCACTCCTCAAGAATCCAATATGTCTAGAATTAATTTGAGTTAACCTTCGATTTACTTTACAATCATTTAGACAACTTCCAAACCAACCTTTCTTTGCAAAGAAATTAACATCAAAATCAGTAAAATTATCATATCCTTTATTCATATAGGTTTAGCATTCCAATATCATCAAATATACCTAACATAATATATCAATACCTCCCACTTCATTCTAGGGTCAGCACTTCTCGTACTCAGGTCAACCTTGCTAATTGAAATCTATGATATAACTCGTCAATTCTATTATATACCTCATATGCCACTTATGCATAAATTTCATCATAATACCTATTGATTCGAAATCAAATTATTGAATCATTTCTTTTATATCTATCATGTTCCTCATGATCTTAGCCTCAAGTTCAAATATCATTAAAGTCACAATCTCGAATAATGCTAACCTTAAGCTCAAATACCACTTAAGTCATATTTTCTAGTGATCATGATCTAAACTTTATATCATTCTATCACGTCCTTAATGATCATAATCTTAAGCTCTGATGTTATCCATTATACTCCACTCGTCATATCCTATTGATCATACATAAAGTTTTGATATCACTTTATAATCTCAATGATCTTAAACCTAAGCTCTGATATTATTCTATCATATCCTAATCATTTATATCATTTATATCATAATCCCCAATGATTATAACCTAAGCTCTGATACCATAAAATGTCACGCCCCAAATCCGGGACATAACACGGCCATGCTATCGAGGGATGGAGCCCACGATAACACAAAGCCAATTCATCATAATCATCTAAAATCCGTCAAATAAAAAGATTCAATTCTATTATTCATCAAATAATCGAACCAATATGGGTTCAGAGCATCTAAATCCAAAAGCAAGTACTAACCCGAATCTCAACATTCATAAATAACTACAAATTCATGATTATAAAATAAATTAAACTTCTGTTGTCAAATTTTTCAACTTGCTATGCCGATCTTCAAGCTTGGATTCCTTTTGCCGATCCTAACCTTATTTCTCTGTTCAAACAAAAAAAAAAAAAAGAATATGAGCTACACTAGCCCAGTAAGTAGAACTTGCACTTCCTTATCGGATCAAGCATAAGTTTTTCATGATAATGCAATATTTAGAAAATAACAGATAATACAAAATAAAGCATTTCATAGAGCATATAACAAAACAAGTTATAAACTCATCATGCATGCATAAATCATGTATATTTCACAATCATGAATCGTAAATCATTTTCATCATGTATTCATGTCATGTTTCAAAACATTGCTCACAGATATTCGTGCTAAGGTCACTATTATACCCGTGACAGGGCCATGTTTCTTAATCGACAGAGTTCTTAATTCATGTGCCAACTTTATACCCGCTGGCAGGGCCATGTTTCGTGTGGATGCTAGCTCCGGATGTCGACCTTCCCGAAGGGATTCATTCATAGCCATCTGAGAGCCTTTGAAATCATTATATCTTTTTCTTAAAGCATACATATACATAGATGGAAAAATAATGAAATTCATGCTTCATAATCATGCTATTTTCATAAGACATATTCATAAAATCAATGCTCATAATAAAACATGCTTTTTCATATCACATATGCCGATCCTTATTTTATGAAAAATTATGATTTCATCAATAGCAATTCTTTGCATAAAAACATGATCATTTAAAAATAAATAAGGAGCATAGGATCTACTTACCTCTTTCATCTTAGATCTTTAGACTTCGTAAGAAGAATCAGCTAATCCTATTTAAAATATCAAATCATTATCAAATTCTATTCCATAAATATAATAAGATTAAATCATAAGGAAAGAGGACCGTTGACCGAATGTGTCGGACCATCCAGATACCAGGGCAATTTAGGATCTTTGATCTGAGAGTCAGATTCAAGTGACTTGATCAAGAAATCATGAGGCACAGATCGAATTAAAGTCAAGATCAATCAATAGGGTTCTTTAATAATAAATTTGAAAGATCTTTGATACGATCAGATGAGGTTGACATACAGCACGGATATCAAAGCAACTTCAGATCATCTTGTTAGAGTCAATATAAGCTTCTAAAAGATGAAGGCATGACTCGATACAGGATTCATAGATCTTTTTTTTTTAGAGAGAGAAAGTCGGTCATGAGAGAGAAAGTAGAGAGAGAAAGTGGAGAGAGAATCTTCGTATCCTTTAAAAGTGGCAATCATGATTGAGATCATCAGAGATCATATCAAGGTGACTTAATATAGATTAACCATGATTGATATTATCAATTTCGAAAAAGAATCGGATCGAGATCCGATCTACTGCACGAATTTCGGAGCAGTCCCAGATCATCATATTTTCATCTCAAGTTTATCCTAGGGTCTGTGATGTAATCAGAGAGAGAGAATGACCCTAGAGAGACGAAATCCATAATGAGAGAGAAAGGTCTAGAGAGAGAAAATAGGAAGAAAATTTAGAGAGAGAAAATATAGAGAGAAGGTAGAGAGAGAAAGTCTAATTCTAGAGAGAGAAAAACTTAAGAGAGAGATGAGAAAAACTTTCTCTCATATATATATATATTTTTTATTATATATATATATATATTTTCTTTTTCTTTTTCTTTTTCTTTTTAGAGAGAGACAATAGAGAGAGAAAGAGAGAGAAAGAGGGAAAAAGAGGGGAGAGAAGAAAATTTTCTCTTTTCTTATTATTTATTTATTATTTTTTTTTCTATTTTGTATTTTCTTTGTTTTTCTTTTTCTTTTTCCTTTTTCTTTTCTTTTTCTTTTTCTTTTCCTTTTTCTTTTCTTCTTCTTCCCGAGCTTTCATTGGGCCGAAACAGGGGACCTAGAGGTCCCCGTGCCTTGACCGGCCGATCACGGCCATATCATGCCCGACGGTGGCCGGTGGCAACGGGCGACTCTCCCGGGTTCGGAGAGGCCAGAGCCGGCGGTCGGCGTGACCGTCGGCGTCGGAAAATCAGAGGAAAGAGGCGGCGTGAACAGGGGGATTTTCTTTTCCAATTAAATCCGGCGACATCCGTCGCCGGCCATCATGCTCACAGGCACGAGAAAGAAGGGAGAGAAGAGAGGAAGAGGAAGGGGACCTTACCACAACCTCCGGTGACCCCCACCGGCGTGAAATCGCGGCGAACACAGGTCGAGGAGTTGCGGCTTCAAACGGAAAAATCGAAGAAAAATCTCCGGCAATCATCGGTGGCCGAAGGATCTACACTCAGAGAGAAGAGGGGGTTCTTATAGAGCTCGTCCTAGGGTCTTTTAATGGCCCTAGGACTCGATTTTTGATCGGAGACGGGAAGAGGAAGACTCCGATCGGGAGTCTTCCTCCCTGCTCTTTTTTTTTTTTTTTTTTTCTGGTGGGCTTTGTGGGCTGGTTTTGGGCCCAATTGGGCCGGATTATCACACAATAAGTTTGTAACTTCTTCATCTCCTTCTCATACATTTCTATTATTTAAAATAAAAAAATAGAACAAGGCTATCTTTCAGTTTCATCAGTACAAGTACACTAGAAAGTTACTTTATTTGACTCCACTTATATACAGCTTTTCAGGGTATAGAGAGAAAAGTAACTCATCAAAGAGGCCAACAACAATCGCAATGGTGGGAAACAATATCTTGATCTCCTATGACAAATAAATCCGATTTTTGTTCACTACCTTCTTCATATCCTTTTTACTTAAGAACGCAACTGGGCAATATGAAAGATTCATTGAATAATATTTCACATAAAGGAAATTTGAATCAAATGATAAGAGTGAAAGAAAATACTGACACCCACCACCTAGAATAGAAGACCTGCTTATTCTCGGGAACAAACACATCCACACAGTGTATGTTTCCCCCTCGCAACGCGATACATTCCGACAGCTTGGCTACAATCCCAACCACATCCTGCTGACAAAAGAATGAGAACCCGAACTCCCATCCACACTCTCCATCCCCGTTATTTCCTCCTCAAATGAACAATCAGAAACCAAGAAACGTACCGGGCAGTGGAAGACGTGGATTCCATGGACGGCCGCGGCGGGTCCCGCAGAGGCTTTGGACGAGTGGAGAGCCCTGGAGAAGAAGCCCCTCACGATTCCGACGAAGCTCGACGAGGAAGAGGACGAGGCTCCGCCAACAACCATGATCTTGGTGTCTTTCTTCCGTGTGGCATTTGGGTCCTTGACTCCGCGGGTTCAGGGGAATGTTATTATCGGATCCGCTGTTAGACCGCATAACAGACCGCGGTCGGTTCAGGCCGTCAACCGGACCAAGCTCCTTCTTCAAGATCTCAACCATGGGGGTGACCCGATATCTCAAACTCTACGAGCACCTCCCCCAACCGCCATTCCTCCGTCCGCTACCGTCTCCTCGCGCTTCTTGCCTTGTACCTACAAGGATGCCGGTAAGCATACTACTCCTCGAATTCCCGCAATTAGGGATTTTTATTGGGCGATGCGTGGAGTAAAATTGACGACTAGGGTTTGGTGCTGTTGGGTTCTTCCAGATGAGGAGATTGATGGAGTTGGAGCCGCCGGGGCCGATGAGATACCTGATCGGGGTGGCGATTATGATGGTCGGAGTGGTGCTCCCGCTCGGGTACATGCTGTTTCGCCACAAGCGCGTCCCGTCCGCCTCGTCCTCCTCCTCCTCCTCCTCCTTCCCCAAGCAGACGTAGGTGTGCCTTCGATTTTGTTCCTTTTTTTTTTCTTTTTTTAAATTTATTTGTGTCTTTCGAGGGTTTCCAGATCTTGGAGGTGGCGATCTGGAATGTCTCCATTTTGATTTTATTTTTATTTTTTAAAAAATGGTTTGCAGGAATAAAGGACTGATCTAGAGATACTGAAAGGACCCGATTTATCATATCTCTTTGCAATTGAAGAATAAGGAATGAGCAAGAGGGAGTGAGTAATGTGTTGATGAAGCCACTTTGTTTCATTTTTGCTGGATGATGTATTCTTGTATTCGGTAGATAGTTTGATGACGCTTGTATGCGGTGTTTTATAGGAGTTGCATGGGCTAGCATAAAACATCTGTTAGTGTATCTTAGATAATGCATGTCAGCTTACTTCGATTACTTTTGACAAATGCTTGCCTGGCCATTACATTTTGATCGGAGCTTTGTGAAAGAATGGCAGCCTTACGGTCTTCATTCCGTTAACTTTATATGCTTTCGAAACTGCATAAGAACATGCAGAGTTCTGGGTGATAAAGAACCTGGGTCGGTGATTACACTTGATCTCAATGTTTCTTGAATTTCTGTTCAATTTTTCAACTCGTGGGGCAAAGTACATACCTAGACTCGTCTTGAATCTATTATTTCCACCAAGCACGACAAAGATCTAATTTTACTTTTTTGATGAAATTGTTACCCCCTGTTTTGGAGACCCCTTGCCTATGCATCTACTCATCCCAAATTGAAGTAAGACATCTAATTTCTAATGGCATATTAGCATGGGTATGGAAGAAGAAAAGGTCATGTCAAATAAGTCATTTACCTTTCCCACGCTTATCTCTTAACTGATTTTATTTCTTTTCACATTCTTTTTGATAGGACTAATTTATAAATGTGATAAATCTCAAACCATTTAACCAAGAATGCATTTGCACACGCTTGTTTATTAGTATACAAAAATGTTTTTTTGTAGGTATGGAAAGGCGGAGATGCTATCTGCATGCATCAATAAGAGCATTAAACTGGTGAGTATTGATCAAATCATGTGTTTAGAAAACTAAGTGACTGAGGGTACCCTAAGAAAAGCAATCTCACCTTTTTTATGCAACAACAGTTTGCAGCCACAGAATTTTGTTTGGAAGTCCTGTCTGCATCACATGGGTCTATTGTTTGAAACTTGTTGTTTAGTTTGTTTTGGGGTTTCTGGACCCAAAAAACCCTACCTTCCTGGGGCAGGCAAAGATTAAAAATTGGATATTTGAATTCAAAAAAAAAAACAAAAACTCTGATATTGTTTGTTTTTCAGACATTTTTGTTTCATTTTCCTTCTCTCATATGAACATTTCCCGAGCATAACAAAACTTCAATCAGTTAAGAAAATCTTGATCTAGCAACCTCCCTATGATTGAATGGTCATCTTAACTGTATCATATTTAACATTTCCCTTTTTCTTGCCCCTTTGAAGCTTCTTGATTCTTTTGTCTGATTTTAGATTGTCTACTGCATGTGAGTTTGGATGACCCTTATAATAAGTTGGCTTCCTGCTTTAGCATAGGTTTCAAAAGTTAAACCTGAATAGAAGCTTTTTGAAACCCAAGGTGATGCAAATTATAGTTATGAAACGAGGGTGATGCAAATTATATTTATGAAGGGCCAATGTGGAAATTCTGAACTGAGATACTGAGGCTTGATTACTACTTCAAGGTTTTGAGTACATCTGCTTGTTGGTGGGCCTTGGCAGAGTAGGCAGTCAGTTGTTGGATCCTGACGGGATGGTAGTTGAAGGAAATTGTAGCAATGACTTTTTCTTGGTAGGTAAACTTGTACTTTGAGTGGCATTCTAGTGCCGTATGTCTGCAACTAGAAGGAATTAAGACAAGGTTAAACATACACTGAGACTTGAGAGGCATGAATTTAAGAAGTTTGTAGACTTGCAGATGTGCTTTTAGAATTGGAAGCAAGGTATCACCAACCAATGATTCATGGCTTGGTCAAGAGCTCTCCTTTTTGCACCACATCATGTTTCTCTGTTCCTACGGATGTTGTTAGTGATATATTTTATATTTGTTCTTGTTATGCTGAACTACTTCTGTTGTCAATAGTCCATTCTCCTCTTTTTTCAGAAAATATTCTGGCCATTAGAAATAAATCTTATTACATTGTCGATAATACTTGTGTTTAAGGTAAACTATTATATTTTCTGTTCTTACAATTAGCTATGTATTAACCTGAAGAAAGAAATGTCCTCAGCTATATCTGTCAGTGTTGCTAGAGGGCTCTCATGAATAGCACTTAAGCTCATAACCCAAAATAAATTTAGCACTTCAATCACCACTTAAAGGTTGCAGTAAATAGCCCTTTAAGTAAAACTCTGCATGATCTTGTACTATGTCAATCATTTTCTCTGTGTAATCTCTCGTGAGAAAAGAAAATTTACATTCTGATGTGGATTGAGTTTTTGCATGCATTTGTGTTGCACTTCTCCAGCAAGTTTGATCCCTCATATGGTACAATTTGGGATCTTGAGAAAGAGATGATAAATGACGTGTTAATTAAGCAGGGCTCTGGATTTTCCTGTTTTGAGACAAGCTCTGGAGTTTCTTGTTATCACAAAGGATCTTTTTTTTAAAAAAAAAGATAATTTGTGGAAAAGAAAGCTTGAGGAGAAAAGCCTGAGGAATAAATTTCATAAAAAAGGAAACATCAGATGGAAACAATGATGTAAGTTGGAATGTTATGGTCGTTGTGTCTGCAGCAATCATGTTTCTTGTTCTAATACCACCCTGAAATCTATTCACGTTCTGCTGCAGTTTACTTGCAAGATAATTGGAATATTAGTTGCTGTTCTTATGGTTTTTTACGAGGCAAACCTAGATAGGTAGTCAAGGTATTACTGATGGGGACACTGGCAACTAAGAGATTTACTTTATAAAGATGCTTTCTATTTCCTGTAATGATCAATTTTCAGTTACATTATTTATATACAGCAGTTCAGTACAAATTGAGATGATAGAGCAAGGATGCTTGGAAAATGCTTCTAAGCATGCCTTCTTCGGAGACAGTCAAATTAGCAGTTACGTGCTTTCAAATTTCAGCATTGATATCAGGTTGCAACACCAAGAACTAATGCAGTACGGTCTATTTTTCTTAATGGTGTTGGCTCCCTGGCTTTGTATTGTGGACTCCTGGACAGACTGCCTGCCAAACCGGCCGGTAGGCATGAGCATCTTCACCAATTTTCAACGTAATAATTTTCCATTCAATCATCTCATAGTCGCGTATCAGATATCCTTAACTTGCCACGTGATTGTTTAAGTTGTTAACATTTTAAGTAATATCTATATCGTGTTCATCACCTTGTAAAAACGAGAGAGCCTCCTCCTTCATGGAGGTAGAGGCTGTGTTAATCTTGAGACAATCAGGTCGATATGAACAGCTGTGTTAATCTTGAGACAATCAGGTCGATATGAACAGCTGAATGCAGCAGTTATTAAGTTACGAACCATCTGACATGCATACAAACAGGGCACGGTACATCTGTTGCATAAATATGGCTGATTACGATCGGATACGGGAGGCCAGTCTCACAGGTGACGTTGCCTCTTCTGCAAGATTGATTCTAGTGCTCTTGCTAAGTAAATAAATAAATAAAATAAACAATCATTGACAACAAAATTTTGGTGAACAATTTGGAGTAACTGTTCATTAATTTCATGTAGGGTCAACAAAATTTTGGTGAACAATTTGGAGTAACTGTTCATTAATTTCATGTAGGGTGCACAGCAAATAATTTACAGGCCAGATGATCCCCTTTGCCGTTCATATATGGAGCAAATTTACCATCCAGTGAAGCAAAATCAATATTTTGCTTCCCATTGTGATCAGAGATTCAAAAGCCGCAGGATGCACGTTCAAGAACCAGCTTTCTCGCTCACATTGAAGAAATACAGGATACAAGTCTACCAACTGAAAGTGCATTACCGTCCATGCTATCGTGGCTCGAGGTGTTTTACCTACTTTGCGAAAACGTAGCATTCCCTGAACTCAATACTGGAACCGGCATACGAATGATACGAAATCTGCTGCAGGTCGTCCTGCCATCAATCCTCCTAAATGGAAAAACTTCAAAATACATGAATCGTTGCGAGAGTTAACGTAAAGCATTGATATCAATTATGAAAAATGTGATAGGCAAACATGGGAAAAGTTTTATTCACTGCTATGCTGAGGCAGTCATAATTCTAAGTCACGATATAGAGCACTCAAGCGGAGACTTTGGAAATCAAGCAGAAAGACTAGATTTTAGGGAGGCACCCCACAGGACGACTGGGAAATTGGATGTCAAGGGCAGGAAACAGTCACCTAAATGCCAAAGTAAATCACAGAAAGCTTTCCCCATGAACCAACAGCATGTCTGCGAAACACTAGAAGCCTGACATCATATAGTCCGCATCTGCTACACTTCAGTTACTACAAGATCGAGTGCCACGAAATGGAAAGTGTGCGTAGAACATCTTGCTCCACATACATCTTTCCAGTTTCTTACTCCTTCAAGCCCTTCAATCTAAATTCAAACCCTACCGGTGATGCGTCCAAACCATCTCATCTCAAGTATAACTGCCGCTTCTCACCCCTTCAACATGGTCACCTTTAATTGTACAGCAAACACTTACCTTACCCTCAAGATCTCATGAGCTTTATTCACCGTCACATCATTCAATCAGCTTGATACACGTTTGCTTATTCAAATTAACCCAAACTCATCAACATTCTGTTACGAAATAAATCCAATTGCATTGATAAGCAACTCGCAAAACTATCTCCAAACTAAACTACAGAAACTAGGATGTTTCCTCATCTTAAATCTCCTACATGCCAAGTTAATGCTAGAAGCACAGACCATGCCATGTGAAAGCAAGAGGTTTCGGTTGACAAAAAGTTGAACAAGAACAACCACACGACACAAAATAAGCAGTACATTTAATGGCCAATATTGTTAATTGGCACAGGTATCAATTATTATCATTTCCAGCCTCCCAAGGTCATTTTGGTGATATAAAAATTATTCACTGTTCAAATTGTGTCTCCAGGCGGATGAGCCTATGACACATCTATTAGTTGCAACAACAACTTTATTGCGTGAGTGGGAATCTGGGATGTGATAGGGTATTTAGTTCCAAAAAGGCTTCAAGCAGTTGCCAGCATGAAATTGACCCTGCAGGACATCACAAACTCAGGAAGATGCATGATGCATTAGCATAACAAGACACAGAACTCAGCACATCTTTAAACAAATACAAAGCAAATGAAAGCCTCATCGCTTTTCTGAAGTAAATAAGCATCTTACATTCTCCAATAAACATGATCTGCATGAACTAATCAAAATTCCAACATTTAAAAAGTGCCCATCTGGTTCAATGAACTGAGCAAAATGCTATGAAGCAACATTTCCTATTTTTATTGATTTACCTCTCACACAATCAGTCTGTTCCCAGGCAAAGATATAACATGACATTCTTAAGCTAACGAACACGAAAAAGAAAGATGCCATAATATAAACCTAGTACCTTTCTATCTTGTCTGTGTAGGAGAACAGAGCAGGCCTGATGCATCTGCACCCACCACCGCAAGCTCACAAACAGCACAAATCTGCCCCTCTATGGCTGGCACAAAGCGAGCCCCACAATATGGGCAGGAAACATCCTTCTGCCCACGGTAGATGGGAACAAAAGTAGCCCCACAAACCACAAATGGGTTCCTGAAATCATAATTCAGCTGATTAGTATCCTTCTTATCACCACAGGCCTGCAACACCTGCCTAGCCTTCTTCGCTTGGGCTTCAGGTGGGCTATTCTCCAAAAGCATCCTAGCAAAATTCGCTGCTGTAGCGAAGCTCCCTCCCCTGTAACAGCTACTCATTGCACTTGCAAGCACAAGTCTCATATGAATCTTTTGAAGTTTACAGTTGGTGAAGTAAGCTGCTAACTCCTGCTGCCGAATTGCATTATCCTTCATTTCCTTTCTTTTGACTTCAATCTTCAAGCCCAGGACATATTCTCTGGCTATCTCAATAAGCTCCTTCACTTCATCAACTTCCCTCCTTGAGTCCACCACCATAAGTGGGATAGTATGCAGGATACTGAGAAACTGCCGCAAAGCCTCTGGAAACTTTCCCTCTGTTGTGACACGGTAAGCAGCCTTAAGCTTCTCATCCATCTGAGAAAACTTAAAAACAAGTGCTGGTGGACCCCTCACATTAGGGCTGGCAGACTCGTTCCATCCCTTCTCAACAGCAGTTGATATCACAGGCACCGTAGCAAAAGCACGAAGATATGTGTGGCTACCCACGTAAAGATCCATAAACAATGGCTTTAAGGGAGCAAAGTTCTTTATTCCCAATTGCCGGCTAAGCAGGCGCATGGCAGTATCAAAATTTCCAGCAGCCACATGCTCCCCTGCCAGAGATGATTTCTGAATCCATATTTGACTTACTGGCATGCCTGGTGTAGGAGCAACAAACAAAGATGAACGAGCATTGGGGTTAGCTTTCGGTGTATCCACATCCGGCGGTAGCTCCAAATCTTCAAGGTCCCAACCTCCTTCCTCATCATTCTCTTCATTGGCTTCACCATCCTCAACTTCTGCTACAATATCGCCATTCTGAATCACACCTTCAACATCAACAATGTCCAAATCCTCATCACCCCAGTCAGCACCACTAGCTTCTTCTTCTTCCTCATTGCCTGTCCTCCCAAGACTATCCAATCCACCTTCAAAAATACCTCTCATGACCCTTAATAATGGCCAATCCCCACTGCACATAAGCGGTCGAGGTGGCATAAGGAGAGAACTGACTTTTCCTTCAGGTATAGAGGGGACATTATCTCCCAATTCAGCTGCAAGCCTGTCCGCTACGTCAGTAAGCCCATGAGTGGCAGCTGTGACATATGCAAGAGGCAAATGGCCAGCATTCTCCAAGATCTTGACACGTTCCTCAATGTCACCTAGATACATCGCATTGTGGAACTGGCCCATCACATCATTTTTAATCTCAGCTATCCTCAACATTTTGGACAGCTTTTCCATGTTTCCGTTACAAGATAGAGAAAAGACAGCCTCTCAAAGTTCTTCGTCCTCTGGTATGCATATTCCACAATACTGGTGTTTCCCTGTCGAAGAGCCTCAATGCCTAACCTGTACCAGTAGTCTTTCTCATCTATCTCCTTTGCGGAAGCAACAGCAATCTGGATGTTACCACTCTCAAGAGCAAGGTTGAATCGGGTTCTCTCATCTTTGACAAAATGGAGAGCTACTTCAGGGAAACCTTTCTGTTGCAGATATGCGATCACAGCCTGTCCGCATAACTGTGAATTCCTGATCATGCTCATCACATGGTCATATCTTTTTCGCAGAAGGGCAAGCTTGAATATGTATTCTGTAGCATCAATTGATATAACCCTATTCCTACCATCACGATCCAAGCAATAGATATTGCTCCCAGAAACCTTGGTTATGTAAACAGGAACATCAAGGGTTCTAACTATTCCGCTGTCCCCATTAGGAAGACAGTACTTAATATGGTTTAAGGTTGTATAAAGAAAGACGCCATTCTCATCCCAGGCACCACTTTTCACACGGATTGTCTCATGAAGTGTGCAGCGGTGTACAAGTTTCTTGCTAGCAATAACTATTGCATGTTTGCTCAACAAGGCAATAGACTCCATGTCGCTTGACCAAACAATGTACTTGACAGATGGGGTCTGAAGTTCCCCAAGAATAAGCCTCTGTTGGAGATCAAATATGACCACTCTATCCTCCGCCCTGCACAACAGATTGCCTGTCCCGGCATAAAATATCGCATCAGTAACAACAGGAAGAAGACTCTTCTTCACAATCTCATTCTTAAGATTCTTCACCAATGCTTGATTGTTACTCTTGTCGAGAACTGCAAACCTGTTGCGAGCTACAAAAACAGCTGAGCCCCCAGCTCCCTTCTTTGCTTCCTGCATATAATCACCCCTTCCAGCAGAATCTTTGGGAACAATATAAAGTTCATATGAACCACCATCCACATCAGAGCAGAGCAAGACAGCATTTTCCGTAGGGCTGTAGGACAGTGTTCTGGGTCCCTGATTCAAGCTGACAGAACCAGGCCTTCTGATTGGAACCACTTGATTATCCTTCTGGGATGAAAACTCATAGAACCGCAAGAACCGATCTTTGACATAGAAGAGAGTATCTCCACTCACAGAGAAGGCAGGGCGCTCTCTTTCCAACTTAAAAACAATCATACCGCTGTCATGACCAGCTGCAAGAAGGTTCATTTCTGGATGTGCAGTGAGAATCCAGAAACGGTCATGTTCACGGCGAAATGTCTGAATTCCAGTGCGTTTCGTGGCATCCCAAATGCGAATACTTTTGTCCTCTGAGTTTGACACGATAATATCCTGCTTCGCATGGAACATTACACAAGAGACATTATTCATGTGCCCTCTCAGCGTGTCCACTTCCCAAGCCTTTGTATCTGTTTAACAAGACCAGCATCTTGTGTTAATACATTTCTAATTAAAGACCAGAAACTATGATAAAAGTTTATCTGTCTAATTCTTGAGTCATCAAATTAAAAAAAGAATATCCATACTGTTTGTTTGATTTTGTTTTCATGATAATCAAAAGAAACTACTATTCCACAAATTGAACATAGATGGTAAGACATTAAAACTTTCAGTTATTTAACCTTTCTTCCCATTCCCTGGACCGGGATGATACAACAATTATCGTACAGTGAATGCTATCAAATACATGAGGGAACCTAGAAAGGGTTTTTATAGTTTACCATTCATTCGCCATAGTTTCACTTGTCTATCATCTGCTCCTGACACAATGAGAGGCAGGCTAGGATGAAACGATGCCCAATTGACTCCACGATCATGACCTTCCAAGACATACTTGACAACAGCATCAACGCCACCAAACAGATCCGTGTTCATCTGGCTCAGGCGCAAGATGTCATCAGCTGGTGACACTGTTTTCTTCCTCAATGCACCAATATCCCATACCCGGACTGTCTGATCCAGGGAAGCCGATACAACCAGGTCCTCCTTTGGATGGAAAGAGGCACACATAACATAGTGGTTATGCCCTGTTAACACTGAAATGCATGTCCGAGACTGCCAGTTCCAGATTCTAATAGTCTGGTCATCACTAGCACTAACAATCCATGGATACTCATCGTGAAATTGAACTGTACGAATGTAATCAAGATGCCCAAGAAGGGTAAATAGGCACCGATGGGTCTTGTAATTCCAGACCTTGATCTTGTAATCATCTCCTGCAAAAATAGTGACATCAACAGACATGGTGCAGCCAGTAGAATCTCACGCAGAATTAAATCCGCTGAACTCACTATAAAACTTAAGAAAACTTAGAAATTACTATTCATTTCACCACATTTAGGATCTCTAGATATCAGATCAAAGCAAAAGAAAGCAAAGTTAGACCTTTTAGGTATTACAAAAGATAAAGAGACAGAAAACAGCATCAAACTCAAAAAATAACAAGGGTAAGCCAAAAATTGGATAAATAGAGAACATATTCCAACATAAAATTTTTGCACGATCACCACTAGAATAATTTAAATGCAGTTCATAAAGAATTAAACAGAACCGCTCAGATCTGCATAATTTATAAATAAAACCAGGCCAATAAGAATTTCTGTTAAGCTTTGCAGATCTAAAAAACAATTCTACCTTATTAGCAACTAAATTAGGGAATAACAAAACTCGATCCGCAAAGAGGAAATTCTGATGACAAGAAGAGAAGGCAAATCACCTCCCGAGACGAAAAGGGGCTGAGATTTATGGAAGTGAACGCCGCGCACGGGTCCATCGTGCTCGTCGAATCGGTCGATGAGGGTGCCCATCCGGTAGTCCCATAGCTGGATCACGCCACTGTGGAGGCTGGCGAGGATCCAGGGCCGCTTGCTGTGAAAGCTCAGCCCCTTCACCCGATTGCTCTTCGTCTCGAACTTGGTCAGCATGTCTCCCTCCCTTGCTTCTTCGCTTCCGCCGCCTCCTTAACCCACCGGATCTCCGGAAACCCTAACTACCACAAGAAGTCTGCGAGATCGAAACAAACCAATCGAAAGAATCCAGATTAGATTGGAAGCAATCAGATGTCAGCGTTAGGATTAGGGCTCGGATTTACGAGCGGGATCTGGAACCGAGAAACGGCGAAAGTAGAAGGGCCCTGACCCCCGGATCTGAGATCTGGATCTAGAGAGAGAAGGAGGAGAGATGGTTGGGGGGATGAAGACGAAGAGAGATCGGGAGGAAGCGATCTCTGCCGGAGACAAGATCGCCGTCGCCAAGAGAAAGCGAAGGGGAGAAGGCTCCACGATGAGATCTCTCCCGTCGTTAGACACTGCCACTCTTCTTTCTCCTCTTAGTCTTGCGCTTTTGTTTTCGTTTTCTGGACAATTTGCAAGATGTCGAGATTTGGTAGTCTTGAGTCATACGGCTATTTTGGACCGTTGGATGGGGATGGTGGGTCGTCCGGCTTCGCTTCTATGTGGACAGTGATCTGCCGCAGGCTCGAAACCTAATTGAGACTCCGCGTGTACTGCAGTTCGCCTTTGCTAACGTTGCAACGTATACGTGATAACACATTAGCGTTCAGGCCAAGCCCGGGTACAAGTTGGCCGAAAGTTTATTCAGGGTGGATTTGGTTGATGATCGGAATCAAAATCAAAGTGAACAGAAATAAAAATTATAATAGCCAAATCCTCTATTGCATTTGATTTGTAATCGGATCAAAATCAGAATGAAATTTAAATACTTAAAAAAATAATAATAAATTTTGGAGAATGAAATTTTTTATTTCTATTAGAACCGGAATAGAAATAAAATTTCTTTGAACCAAACGGCTAAATCCTAACCAAACACGCCTTTAGTTTCAAGAATGAGACCCACATCTAACTCATTTACTTGATAGATGGAGTTGTACATGGGTGGCAATCAGCTTTGAGACCTGGGCGCTGCCACCCCTCCGTTGTAACGTATCGCACTCAACTCACATCCATGTAAGCTACAGCAAACCAGGGCCATGCGTAATGGCTCCGGGTCCAACTTTATGTGTTTAACAGCACTTGAGGTCGGCTTTTTGGGACCATGATGAACTCGTAAGTTTCATATTCTGGTCTGGTCGGATGCAAATCAAATCGGTTATATGGACTTAATCATGGTCCATCCAATCCATGTGCCCACCATCATAGACATTCAATATATTAATGCATTAATATAGGGACCGAGAAAATGGGATGGGATTCCCAACCCAACATGGGCTACGGTTGATTAGAGGTTTTCATAGGCTCGTGAGAATTCTAGTAGACTTTGGTTGATTTTTTTTTTTTTTGGTAGAAATGTGAACTATTGTTCACTGGAAACTGATAGTTACAAAGTATAGAACAAAATGGAGCCAGCAACCACAAAGCAGGTTGTGTCCATAAACATAAGACCAAAACATGTAACAGCATACATAATAGTTTGATTACATCAAGAAACTGTAACAGAAAATTCAAGCAAGCAGATAGTAGTATGATGAGATACAAAAACCCAAAAAAACAGTATTGATATGCAGCCCATGAGACAGAAGAATGTATCAAGTGAATCTGTGCCAGTATAGTAGAAGTTTCTGTATGATTTGAAGAGAGTGATATAGTCTTTGGAGCCCTGTGACATGGATATTGATGCAGATATAGGAACCATTATATGACACGTCTGTAGTCTTAACCCAGTAAGATCATCCAATTTACAGTGTATGGAAAACAAATCCCACGTAGCCTGGACCAGAAGTAAATCTTTGGGCACCACCAAGTTGCAGCCTTGAAGAATTAAAGGTGCACTTGTGCAGCACAAAGTCAAGAATTGCAAAATGAAAACAGTTGTCCCTGGATAACGAATAAGAAAGTGCCAAGATAACATAAAGACAGGCGTGCCAATCCACGTGCCAATCCATGAAATAAGTGCCATACTTCCTGAGAACATGCAATAGAACAGTGAAATATCAACAGATATAGTAGCAACCAAACCAGTTAATGCCCTGTCCACGGGAAATATCGAAGAAGAACTGCAAGGAGAACACAGTTGGCCCAGGATGAAGAATGTGAGAGCAAGAGCTATAGAAGGCCGTTCAGACCCACCAAATAAGCTACAAGCGATGATACTGGACTCCATAGGCATCTGCACAAAGAATTAGTTTAGCATGAACATCCAACCTGTCTCAGCTGTCCATAAAGAGTCCCTTGCAACGCTGTATTAGCCAAATAATCAGCAAGTTGATTAGCTTCTCTAAATACTAGCTTATAATCCCATGCGATGCATGGGATGAGATTTTTTCAAAATAATATTTAATTTTATTTATTTATTTTATTATATCTTTATATATATATTTTAAAAATAATTAAAATAATTATAAAAGCCAAATATTTTTAGTAGAATATGAACATACTTCCAACTCATAGAATGAATAGAATGTTAGTAGGCCCCAAATTCTTGACAGATCCTGCATCATACATATTTGCTCAATCAATGTTCAAATGCTGGTAGAGGATTTACTGCAGCTTTTCCTTTTTCTCTGCTTAGATTTCAGATTTGTCTGCTTTATTTCAGTTGAAGGAGATCTTGCATATGCCAGATTCATGAAGTCTGAACTTTTATACATCTGTACTCCGGCAGTAATTTTATGCATAAATCTATCTTGCAAGGAAAATTTCATTTGGCAATGGATATTGAAAGGCCAACATAAGCTTCTCATTGCATTGGTTGACTGTTCCCTAGTTGGTGGTCACACTTGATTGTACCATATAATTCCACTTTCCGGCAGATGAGATGTTTCAACTTTGTACTACTTCTGGGTTGCAATGCACTCCTGGTGCAAGCTCCATATGGTTAGACTTCTTACATATTCTTCAGCTTCTAACAATATTTATACTACTCTCAACATATATATACTTCATTAGGCTGTACAGTTATTGGTTCCACACTCTTAATGCTTTACCTTGTCGCTCTTTTCTCCTATGTTTTGGAATTGAAACTCTTGCTCCTCTGTTTTTGTGTTAGTGCCAAGGCTATGTTTTGTATCTTAAGTTTCCTTGTGAATAAAGATATCTTTCTTACCAAAAAATAGAATGTTAGTAAATATGCTATAAAACAGGAAACAAAAGAAAAAGGAGGAATGCTGATCTATAGGTGATACCATTGTTTCCTAGTTATCATTATTTAAAGAACACATTATTTCCACACCATCAAACCTCATTCGGCAGTTTCCATGGGAAAATAAAAGGTAGGAGATGTAATATGGTGAACAGAGTATCACCACAAATTACAGTTATGTTCTTTGGTTTACATGCTACCAACGTGAAGTGGATGATCCATGAATTCCATGATTTTTCCAGAAGGCAATAGTATACATGTCTTCCCTCCTTTGCATCTCATAATTAACCAAGCAATAAATCTGCAGATGTAATCGACTGTATTCCATTTTTTTTTTCAGCACTCTATTTCAGTCTGTAACATTTACTTGCAATCAACGTGAAGTGGACATATGAATCCCATGTCTCCATTAAGCCATGAGAACAGATGGCTTCCCTCCTTTGTTGTCTCTGGACCAACCAAGCAAAAGGAGGAGAATATGATTTTGCCCCAAACAGAAGCAATTGAGATCCTGAACAAACAAATCAATTATTATGTTGAACTTCTTCTGAATCTGGAGGTAACTTTCTGTCTAGAAATGTAACAGTAAGCCAATAACTATTAATCACATGAAAAACAGAAAGGAAAGAAAGAAACGGTCATATTGACTTGAAGGTTCGGAGAGGAGTTGAAAAACAGAGAGAAAGGGAAAAAGAAAGAATGTATCTGAACTGACATTGAAGAAGACGACGAAGGCCATCTCCCAGGGATGGAAGGTGCTCTCACGGTAAGTGGTGAGGCTGCAGAGGCTCTTGAACTCCTCTTCCCACTCCACGACATCACCCAGCCCCACCCCTCTTCCCAGGTGCGGTTCCTCCTCACCGTCGGCCTCAGCGAGCTCAGCGTCATCTTCGGCCCCTTCCACCTCACCTCTGCCACAGCCGTCGGCACCGCCCCCACCTCCTCTGGTGGCGGAAGCGGAGGCAGCCCCTCGATCCTCCGCCCAACCAACCGCACCTCGAACTTATGGGATAGCGGTGGCCATGGCCACCATCTTACCATCGTTGCCACCGGGGTGGCCATACCGAGATTTCAGCAGATCAACGCCCCACGCCCTCTCTCACCCCGCAGCCGCCGGGGCCGCGCCGACGACCCCCATCGGAGGCAGAAGACCTTCACCTCCTACCTCCAATCTCCCTTTCCTTCCCACATATCTCTTGGGGCCGCCACCTCTCGCCGGTCTCTGTCGTTGCCTTCCTCCCCATCGTCACCGACATCGGCCTTTCTGTCGTCCACGGCAGCCCATTCTCCAACAGCAAAACCCTCCCCCCTCCTCTGCCACCGGCCCCGGCCCCTCCTCCCCTCGACTTCGGCGATTGGACGCTGAGGGCGAAGCACTGTGCGCTGTTCCGGCGGCGCGCTCCTTCCATCATCGGCGGAGCGTTGCTCGGGCGAGCGGGCGCTGCGCTGTTTGGGCGAGCGGGGACCGTCCCGACTCCCGAGCGCTGTTCGCGAAGCGCTTTTTTCTCCTCTCCTTTGACACGTGGTACGCTGACGTATCAACACAAAACCTATTGATCATTTTTTATATTATATAGATATGCAAAATAGTATAATAATCAGTCGCTCGCAGATCTTGATAGAACGGAATATGTCGCCCAGAGGACCGTTGTTGCATCCTGAGCCAAGCAATGACTGTAATAGAGTCTCCCTCAAGTATGAATTTAGTGATGTGAAGGTCCAGTGTTGCTGCCTTGACACCAAGCCAAACAGCTAACAATTCAGCATAAGGCACTGATACATGCATGAACGATTTTTCCTCTACTGTAAGGAACCTACTATGGTGATCTCTAAGCACATAACCTGCTGCAGCTTTATCGGAGACCACAGATGCATCAAAATTGATCTTTAAGACTCCAAAGGGAGGGGTATCCAACAAATTATAGAAAAGCTAGCAGAAGTATCAAGAGAAAAAGAAGAGTTACCCCAGTACCTGGACGGAGTTTTTAAAGATGAATATATTAGAGCTCTCCGAACTACCTGAATGGCAGAAGCTTCAGCGGCGTTGAAGATGCGGTCGTTGCAATGTTACCACAATGACCAAGCAAGGCATGCCACAACCGCTTTCTGATGCGGATCTACCATAGGCTGCTCCATAATGGAGCAAAGCCGGCCAATCCGAAAATCAGAACCGCAGCTGGCACATATTATCAAATATTCTCTGGGCAGCTTTAGCGAAAGCACAAGAGGTAAACACATGAGGACGATCTTCAAGGAGTCCAGGGCGCAGATCACATGAATAGGCCTCCGAAGGAATTATAGAATGCCGAATAAGGAACTCCTTAGTTGGCAACTTTCCCCATTGCAATTGCCATCAAAATGTCTTAACTCGAGGAGGTACTGGCAGCTGCCATATCCAATTAAAAGAAAAAGAATGGTGATTGCAAGATTGATTTGGCACCAATAGAAACATATCAGCAAGCAAAACTTTCAGAAGCGTTGTACGGGCCAAAACCACCCGATCAGGCCAAGGCCCCTAAGCAAGAGGGATCGCATTAACAAGGGACACCATCCCAGCAGAAAATAATGATGCAATTCGGTTCCAATTCCAGGTTCTGACATCATTTATCAAGTTTGCCAGTGGACAACGCACAAGCCAGAATTCGAGAAGTTATAAATGCCTGATCTGAGCTATCCAGGAAACATGCACTGTTACAAGCTGCCACGGTAGGATAACATAGCTGCATAAATTGGACAAATCTAAAAGGACATTAGATTGTGAGAAATTTAAATCACAGGTTCTTAGTCATATCACTGCGGCCCATAGGGCATTACATGGTGGCTTCTCGTTATTGTTGGTACTATTGTTTCTGCTGTCCCACCCAAGCTAAAGCCTAAACCCTCGACAGACTGAAAGCTCACAAAGCCAGGGCTTTGCTAACAAACCTCCAATACCAGGACTTTATTGATCAGAGATGGAAGCAAAGACTGACATCACTCAAAAGAACCCCTCTTGTACCATCAAAGTGCTTTACGGTCCAGCAAAAAGTCAGGTAAGTACCCCAAGAAAAGATGAGGCATCGATAAGCAAAATTTGAGTCCAGGGATCATCAGAAAGTACCAGTTACATGATTTCAAATCAGAGTGCAGTGTGGTAGACATCAAAAGTTAGCCGATTAAGAAGAATTTATCACCGTGGAAAGCATGTACGGATTCTCTGTCTGATCTTCTCAGTTCTCACCGCACCTTCGGCATATAAATATAGCAGGGTTAACATTTACATAATTTTAACCACGTTCGTTTCATTTGCTAAGCTCACCCTGCTTGTCCAATGGATAGCAGGAATAAAAGCTGATTTCAAGAGTATAGAGATCAAAAATGACTGCATACATCAACTGTGATCCCATGCCGTTTCCAAATAATACAAGTACCAAACGGTATTGCAACCAAAAAGTACCAAACGGTATACAACTCATCCGTTTCTCACATATCAGCATCGCTTGATCTAGCTTGACAAGCATAAGCCACAATAGTTCACTTCCACCAATCATGTTGCACTGGAGTTGCTAGCAGCCTCAAAACACCAGATGATAGAAGCACAAGAATCAAATAGCAAGATGGAAAAACTCTGTTTTGAAGGTCCCAAGGATTTGAGTGAACAATCAACTCAGAAGGTTCTCTTAAACAGAACACCTATTAAATTTAAATTATGATGCTTTCTCAGGGATTTGACTATAGGAATAATTCTGATTTCTGGAAACCAAACCAGCAGTCTCGTTGACTAATCACCTGTCACCTGGTAACCTTGTAATTCTGCAACACGAAGAAATTACATTAACATTCTATCTTAAGAGCATGTTAGGTAGGAATATACATCCACAAAAAATAAACACTTGAGAAACATCGATTGTAGACATTTACTCAAGATTATTGTGCACAATTTCCTTGACAATCAAGATACCAAAAGCTGCTTCAATTTTAAAGTAGCATAACATCATACCTTAATGGTTTTCAGAAGTTCTCTGGCCTCATTATCGTTTTTGAAGTGATCACGGACAGGCTGTGAAGTGGAATGAGCCACAGAGTAAGAAACAAGAAAGAAAAGCAGTCTATATGCATCCAAGGCAGAGAATAATTAGATTATATACACAGTAACTAATACACAGCTGCCACAATTACTGTCAAGTTTTTCATGAGCAAACCTAATTGTAGCAAAAAGTCAGCACAGCATCATCCGGGAGTAGACTACTAATACTGAAACAAACAAGTGAATGCCCTGATATATTGCCAAGGCAATTATGAAGCTTCCTTTTTCTACTGTAAAATACATGGTTTAGGGTTAACTGCAGGCTGGCATGTACCCATTTTTAGGTTTTTAGCATGTGGGCATTAAAGTATTTTTGCAACTTTTAAAGCAAAAAAATGCTTCCTGGAAAAAAAAAAGGTATTTGGTAACAATATCCGAAAAGTGCTTCTACAAGAGGAGAAAGTCAAAAAGCACTTCAGCAGATGCTAGAAAACCTAAAAACCATCCTCCTGCCTCAACACATACTTCCAGGTCTTCTTTACAAAACCTCCAGAATCCTAACAGAAAACCAGTCCTGACCTGTCATCCAAGATGTGCCAGTCACAAGTCCGGCTACATGCAAGGGTTCGTAGTTGGAAAAATGGTTCCATGCCTATCTGTCTTGACATGTGCCATTGAATGCTGGACCAGCATAGATTAATAAACCATAACTCAAGGTTCCATACTTTGATCTCATGCTAGGATGTTGCTGGCATAGTTCGACATGATCGACATGCATGATACAACACACTAACTTCAATCATGCTCAGGCATTCTAAGTTGCATATAACTAAGATATCTCGATTTGATCAAAATGGATTGATCCGCTTATAGAGCAACTTTTAGACTCAAGAACGAAAATAATCATGTATTAAACTATATATGTAAGGTTTGAGCATCAGTCAGCCAACATGCCCATTCTGAGGCTTTTTTTATCTTTGATAAGATCTATGGAATTATTATCTAAGAAACTACATGGTAATTGTTCCATTGGATATATTCAAATTAAAACATCATTTTCAACAATCATGAGCAAGCTTTAACTATTGATAGTGGCTTTAAAGTTTTCTCCGCTATCAGTTCATTAAAGGGCATAATCCTTGGTCAATACATGTTCATCATTTTTATCCATAAAACTTGCATCCATGTGCCCTTTACCATTACCTGAACTTTCATATCTATGTATCACTCCTCACTTCAAACAAAATTCTTTTAGGGGTCGTTCTTTTGTGGGTAAATACCATAGGAAAGTTGATCAATTTTTTCATTGACCAACTTACCCATGTTCTCATATTTTTCAAGATAGGTAAGTTACTTTACCATGAGCAACATTTACCCATAAAATGGGGGAAAGTTTTACCCATCTAGAGAGTGGCTAAATCATTTTCCTATCAGCCAGTAAAGCAGGCATTTAATGCTGTACCTAAAATGCCCATCCTTATTTCCAATGTCTCCATCATTCAATGCTTAATAACTTAGTCAAATCTAAAAAGTATAAGGATATCATGGGAAATATGGATAAATTTTACCAACTTATCCAAGAAAGTAGTAATGTAAAAGAACATGGATAACAAATTCCAAAGCTACTTTCCTATATGTAAAAGAACATAAATAAATTATTTTTCTTTCTAAATATTGTCTGAAAAATATTTATCTAGGAATTATTTTCCTTTCTAATATTGTCTGGAAAATATTTACCCAGGAAAGTATGGATTCTCGGATAAATCTTTTACCTGCAAAAGAACGGGCCCTTTTGGTCCCAACATAATTAACTAAACACCTCAATGCACCTCCATTAATATATACTGCATGGTGCAACTTCTAAGCTCAAGAATGAAGTAATCATATTCATGAAATCAAAAGGCTATATATCATGAATCTCTTATCAAGCATTAAGGAGTTGCATGAAGAATATGAAAAGTGCTATACTGTGCAATGTAAGTGTTTAGCATGCTTGGCATGCACTGGACCGTGGTGTGTTGAGCACTAGCACACAGCTATTACCATGATAGTGACACACGCCAATAAGGCAAACAGTACATACAGTGCTGTATCAACTGTGTCAATAGTCGCTTTGATCCATACAAGGTTAACACTAACCATAAACTAACATGAAAAAACACAAATACTGTAAAAAGATATACTGTCAGCGTGCAATGAAACAGCAGGCAAACCTCTCTTAGCATGTAGGTTAATTTTAGTTGACATATGGTAGGAGTTGAGATACTATGAATACTCAAACAACAATCTTCAGTTTTATGTATTAAACTGGTAATTCAAAAAGACTACAAACGTTATTTAAAAATATGCATTAAATTATATCCAATGTATTTCCACAAAATAACACAATATAAGATCAAAAAAAGAAAAGAAAAGAAAAGAAATGCAATGCAAAATAAAGATAGCGAGCTCAGAATTTCAAAATGCAAGGATAGTAATTAAAACTCTTTTATTAATTAGTAATATTAATTATCATAAGCATTATCCTGTGAAAAATGTAAATTAACATTAAGTTTTAAGTGCTAGTTAGAATATGACTCATAATACCAGCCAATATGGACCAATGTATAAAATATAGGAGATGCAAACCCAAAAACCATGTCGGCAACTTTGCAACATTACAGTAATTATATAATCAAATATGCAACAGATATCTAAATCCTTGATAAGTTGCAGTCGTTGATGCACATAATTCTAAAGCAGCTTTTCAAGATTCTCAAATACACATCCAAACTTTATTTCCATTATGCTGATATAAATGCACACGCCTTTTCTCATCATATCTCACAGAATCCAAAAACTATGCCTTCTAGTATGTTACTGAATGTAGGCCAAGCATACTCAAATCCCATGCTCGACAAGATTTTGTTATCCATAGCTAAAGGTACGGTCTGCTTACTGCTTCCTATACTGATAATTAAAATCAAATAGGTGAAAGGAAAAAAGAAACATTCTGCAGCTCTCTGTTTACCATATTTCAATCGTGCAAAAGCTTAAAATTGATAACATAATAAAAGCAAGAAAAAAAATTGACCAGAAAATAAAGACGACAAAGAAAAACACATATTAACAAAACAAGATGCATCCACATGAAACAAATCAACAGATCTGAGACATTGCCACTTCCAGGGGAAAATAATTTCAGTGCTTCTATTTATTGAAGTGAGAAGAATGAAACAACAAACAAAAATTACCTGCAATATCTGATTTATTGCTTTCGCAAGAGCTGGTTTTACATCAGCTGGATGCAAAGCCCCACTTTCATAGTCCTTGATTAGTTCTTCCATGCTAGTGAATGTCCTGGCAAAAGGAGATATCATCTATGAATCAGCCTTAGACCTTTCAACAACTCCAAAACTATGGGCAGACATTAAGAAAAATTCAACCGAACCAATATCATGTATTCTAAAAAGCATAAGCAGTTAACTTCTAACAGCAATAACACCTGAACAAGATTGGCCTCCATAAGGAATTACATGGCATTCCTATTAAATGAAAAAAAAATAACTGGAGATTTGATTCCTAACAGGGAAATACTATGAGAAAACTTTAATAAATTCCACAGATCCCATAAAATTCGGCCCATAGGTTCCAACTAGGCACATCATCTTTTCTCAATCTTTACATGGACAGGTCACGGGCTAATGTGGTTCAGTGAAAAGAACTCATAAATCATCTTGTCATGTCATTCTATGTCCACATAGATGCAGAAAAAGTCATGAAGCTACAGAAAAAAAATGTGGCAGTATAAATCATTAAAGATCTGACCACAAATACTTGTTTCAAGGATATGGACATCTTCTAGACAAATTATCTCAAAACTAAATTTAATATAGATACATAACAGACAAAAAGATAAAAAGAGATCAATTAACTCACCTGTCTCCGCCATTTTCTGCAGTTCGTACAACCACAAATTTACCAAACCATGGGAAGATGATGTACTTAATGTATTCTAGACACGGGTTTCCTTCCACAATCTTTGGTGGGCAGTAAGCTTTCTTTATCTTCAAATTCACTTCAGCCTACAACAAAGACAACCAACTAGCAAATTGGTCGCAAGACCATGCAACATGGAGAAAAAGGTGACAGATGCGAGAATGTACTCAAACAGCAGTTTTATTACAGCTCGAAATGAAGATAGTAAACATCAAAACAGGAGATTGTAGTCTACCAATGTGGAAAAATGGCATGCTTTTTGTCATCTAAAGCTGAAATCAATATGAAACTGAAACACCAGCAAACTAAGAGGCAGATTTAATATAGTAGCTATTTAACGCTTAAAAATTTGTGGTAACCAAAATGGATAGGAAGATTAAAGTTACTAAGACAAGGTACAAGAAAGAACACTCATTATGGCAAATAATTGGATAATAATGATCAACCATGCTTAAGAAGAGTTCGGGCATGAGTGCATGTGAATTGCATGCAAGCGACATAAAATCCCCAGATAACCTTAAGCATAACAAATTTACTCAACCATTGAGGAGCACCTACCTCCTCATCTTCCATGTAAATGGAAGAAGATGGATCACTTTTTGACATCTTCTCCTGGCCCTGCTGTAAACCAGGCAACATGTCTGCATTTCATCAACAGTTGAGGCCCAGCAGACATTCATTTAATATTGATCTAATAAACTATTGAGCATTGATAGATAAGAAATTAATAGCAAGTAGGATACGATGTGACAGAATAATGGGCTTGTTTTTTCTTTTGATATCATCACAGTACTCTCTTGCAAGCACATTCACTTTTCGTTGATCCATGCCTAACTGGCAGATGTCAGCCTGAAATGACATTTCAATAAAAAGAACTATGTAATATGCTGACAAATCTTGCACTTGTTAGACAACTGGAAGGAAAAGTAAACAAGGAAAAAAGAATAAAAAATGCAACACAATATAAAAATCTATAATCTAGCTAATCTTGCAACTCTTGACATCCATGCAGTAATTCACATGGAGGTAAAGATGTCACATAAGTACACAGTTTTGGATGAAAGGAGCAACCTTCAGGAAGAATATGTCAGCACACTGCATGCATGGATAAAATATCTGAGCTGCAGTCAACTCATCTTGTTCACTTCGACCCATAATCTGACTACACCTGCACAAAAATGTGGCTTATCAATTAGATTTTCATTGAAGTAGGGTCTTGTAAGACTTAAAACAGTTTTTACATACTCCAACACATATTATGATATAAGGCCCGGAATACATGCTAGATGTACCTTATGATCCGTGGAAGTGTATTTCGTCGAGCTATGTCCATTACAAGAGGCCAATATTCATGTGCTCGCCCATTAATTTGATCTGAGGACCACAGAAACTCAACCCTGTCAAGATTCATCCCAACAGCTTTCCAAATCTCAATAAGATAACGACCAACTGTTCGGATTTTCTTCAGATCACCCCCCATTTTATTGTTTAGCTGAGCAAACCAATCTGCGATCCATATTTTTACAGTGCACCCAGCTGATGTCAGCTTATTCACATTTATTGTCTTCAATACACCCTGATGAGAAGCAAAGTACCATAAGCAGAAGAGTGCAAGAACACTTTAAACTTTTCATCTCCAGTAACTTGGATGAACATCCAGAACCAGTTAATCACTTTACAAAATTGAAACAAATAAGGTCTTGCCATACTGCCTTTCCAATAAAAAAAATATAAGTAGAAAATGTCCCGTGAAGGATCAAAAATGGAGGGAAAAAATTATAGGAAAACATAAAACTACAGAAGAAATAATCATATCAAATGCCGTACTGGTCTTCTCATATCAACTTACCATCATTATGTATCCTCAGAACTATATAAAAGTACCAATGTTCCTCAAGTGAAAACTTTCACATTCAACATTCTCAAAATGCAATTATATTGCATATAATAACTATCACGCCAAACACTTTAAACTAAATTTACCAATCAAACCATATGACCTCCCATATCTAATACAGCCTAACTAGACGATCATGGCCAGTGATTTAAATTCTAATGGACTATTCTTATTCAATAACTTGCATTTGTTAAGACTATTTCTACGTTTTACATCTCACTAAAAACACAACCCTTCGGCGCCCATCTCTAAATAAGATATCAATAGTTGACAGGCTTCTGCTTTGCACTCAGACTTTGAAGTATAACTCATGCAGCTTTCAACCTCTCCATATATCCCATCTCTCTTCTAAACCAACATCATAATAAGATTACGCTTTGTCTCTTCCATGCATGTTTCCATGGGACTCTACCCCAACCATGCTGAAACCAAAGTCTGCCAAACAAATACCACTTGCAAATTTTGTACTCCAGTCATAATGTTTAGATAATGTTAGTCTCCAATCATGCTGAACTAATCAGTTAATTTATACCATGTTTTTATTGCTCTCAAAGCATGTCACATGCAACCAAGATTGCTGCTACCCCTTCATGAATCACATCTAGCTTCCCTATATCAACCTTAATTGCCCGTACATTATCAATCATCTTTTGGGGGGCATGGCTCCTTTTTATGCACCATGCTACCATCCTTTGAAACTATGAACGTACTTTAAAGGATAACTAGGATACCCAAACTCAACCTCCAACTGGTCATGAATTCAGAATAGCAGACCTGTTTCACTTTGATGCTTCTTGCTATTGATCCAATCTCCTATTAAAGCAATAAAAAGAAGGTTACAGTCATATCCTAGGATAAAATAATTCACTAGGAAAAAGTATATGATTAGTTAGGGACCAAACTGCACCAAACAGATATATGAATGGGTTTTTTTTTTGTTGGACATAAAAATACGTGACCCCTTTAATATTGGGACCAAACAAAATTGAATGAGCATATTGTGGCAATAAAAGTGCCAACTAGTACTTAATGACAAATAGGACCAATTATGACCAAGTTTTCAAGTCCAGACCCACCAATGCAGCCCTTCCATCTCTGTCCCTAATTTATTGTGGGAGAGGAAAACAAGTATATCAATCGAAAAATGAAGGTATGTTTAATTTTTCCAAGAATGAAAACAGATAAGGAATATGATGAAACCTTCTGAAAAAAATCATCTTTGATTGTAGTACTTGGATGCCCAAAAAGAAGTTTTCACTTTCTGTCCAATAGAACTATTAGCTTTGTGAAATTAAAGTTAAAAAAAATCTCTCAACCAGTACGAGAAGCAATAAGTAAATAAGTTGGACTATGTTTGACTCACCTATTCACTAACACCCAATCTACCTATTTGTTAATACTATACTTTGATCCATAATTATGTTCCAATCTACATGAAAAGAAAATCTACAATTTATTGGTGCAGTATTTTTCACCTAAATCTCATCAAGTTGAGCAAATTTACCCTTCAAGTCTAGGGATTGGCCAAAACCATCCATTCCCCCTAAATGGTTGAATTTTTTAAAAAATACACCTTGAGTTGTAAAAAGAGTTCTGATAGGTGAGTTTGCTATTATATCACAGGAAACACATCAAGAGATGATGGCATATCATGTGAAGGACAACAATACACATGGCTGCTTCCCGAAATTCACTCCAAGTTCAGTAATTATCTATTCAAAACAATTATCTTTCAGAGAACAAGATTCCTTAGCTGGGTATTCAGGCCCTTGAGGGTAGGGAGCAGTTCATTAAGCCCACCACAAATAGCATGGTCCCATCCCAATACCTCAGTGTCACTCCACGTTTCTCCCCAAACAAGTTGGAACAAGATTTGAATTAAGAACTCAAAGGAGAGTATTCGTTCCTCATTTTCATTTTATCCTTTCAGAAGCTATCTAATGGAGTATGACAATCAGTAGGTAGTAGCCCAAGTCGTGTGCCAAATCTGGCACTCCAATGACTACCTATCCCTAACCGCTAGAACAGCCCCATCCCTTCATCATTGATGCCAAGGGCCTCCAACCCCAACAAAGATTCATTACTATCCTAGCCCTTAAGACTTCAACTAGGGAAATGTGGTCCTTGTTGCGCCTTATTCATAACCTAAGGAGGCTCAAAAATGATGGTAGCAACATATACAAGGGGTAGCAATATCCTGCTAATTTAAAGATAAAAGACTAGACTTGTGCAGCTTCAGAGTGAAGGTGATCTTGCAACACGGTGTTGAGCTTGTGAGCTCTGGACCCATGCATGTACATTTGATTTGTATCTCTGGTTCTTCTTTTTTAGTAATTTAAAGAACCCTTTTCAGTGTGGATTTTATCTCATGCCAAATCTGTTCGATCTTTAAGGTTGGCATGCAAGATCTCACAACAAATATTGCCACTTCCTCCAATAAAATTGTAATATTTCTAGAATAATGCTTAAACCTGAAACAATCTATATAGCATGAGATAAAATCCAAACAAGAAAAAGCTTTCTTTGAATTTAAGAAAAAAAAGAAATGGGAGAGAACTGACAAATGAACACAGAAGGGTCCAACAAATAATGGGCTCAACCCTATGCTAGGCATCAACTAATTCATTATAAGTTATACAGGCCTAGACTTTTTACCATGATAACTGTAGAATGAGGCAGCCTCATCTTCTGCCTTTGCCAACAGTGTCAAACCTCTCCAAAGTATGAGTTATGCATGGTGAGAAATATGTGTACCTAATGAGGTTGTTATGCTTGGGCTTGGGATAGGTTGGGAAGTTAAGGCTGTCTTTGGTTCGAGAATAAGAAAAAGCAGAATAGAAAAGTCATGCCTATTAGGATAGTTATGTCATAAGTTATTCATGTTTTTGTTTAAGGTAAGGAACAAGTCTTGACTAAAGGTGCTTTTGTCCATAAAAAATTAGGAGTTGGGAATAAAATAATCGCCTTATGTCAAGATTTACTTATGACAACTTTCTCTTAGAATACTTATATATGGCATAAGCAAGTTTGACCAGCACAGCTATTCCTTATTCCTTTCTTTTGTATAGTTGTTTGCAGGCACAAAATTTCTTCCAAACCTATCATGTACTTTCTGCCCAAACAAATGATACTAAAGAAGTAGTTTGGAAGTGGTTGAGGTTGCTAGTGGGACTGGAACAAGATAGGGTTGTGGTGGTGTAGGCATCCGACAATGCAATGTAAAGATTGGGTCCAAAGTGATGTTGTGGCAACATCACAACTTGGGCTTCCACCTAAAATTGTAATAATCATCAAATATCTTGAAAACAGCAATGATGGGGAAGTCTCTTTGGCAAGCATCCTCCATCTTTACCCAATGTTTTGGTGCATGGATATATGATGCATGATGGGCTCGGTGAACCCCCTTTCCATCCTCAAGGTGGCCCAAAGATCCTCATTTTCTACAGATAATCTTTAAAAGATTATTTCCCATCTTGTAGAAACAAGTCATACGCAACTAGGAAGAAAATAAACATAGAATTATATTTCTCATGAATCAATGTCATCTCTTGCTTGGTCTAGATTGCCAGCATGTCAAATATACCGTTAACATTCTAATCTAATTAAAATAACTATGACCAACAAGCCCTACCCTATCAAGTTGGAATCGTGGATCTTCTGTTTTCTTCATAATTTTCTCTTGCAAAGGACTATATTCCTGGTTAACTTAAGCTTTTCGAATCCATTCTGTATTCTACATTTATTCCTACTTTCATTCCTTCATAGTAGGGAAAGAAATCCAAGTGCCTCTATGAAGAGGTTGCTTTTGTTCCGTCTCTAACCACATCTCCATCTTATGATGGCACATGCTAAATATAGTAGAGCCACACTAAAATCAAAAACCTAGGGCCCATTCGGTACTGTTGTTGTTCCTATGCTTTTGTTTCCCTACAAATTTATGAAACATCATATTGTGATTGCTGTTGGAAGCAGTAAATCTTTGTTGCCAAAAGCTTCAAAAGTGCTACAAGCAATTTAAAAAACAAAAGGGTTTTATGGTACATATTCGTTCGGTCTAGTTCAGTTTTCGTCTTAAAATTTTGAAAAGCAAAAACACAAAATGATAAAGCAGTACCAAACAAGCCTTTAGAAATCAGTCACAACATAATACATGACAACTCAACTAATTTTCCAACCGCAGAAATTTTCATCTCAAATAAAAGTGATGATAAAACAATAGCAAGTTGCACCTGACCTAAAATTTCCTTACAGGTGCAAATATGAGCAGCAATTTAAAAAAAAAAAAAATCAGAGATACCATTGGGCATCACTTTCATTTTTTTTTCTATTTTCAGAAATAGAGCAATAAAAATTATTTTTTTTAATTCTAAAAATATAAATACATTCAGTATGGTCAGTTATTTTAAAAATAAATATATTGATGGAGATGGACACTGTGATAGTTGTAGCAAATGGTGAGGTTGGTGGGTGGCACAATGGCAGTAAAGTGGGAATGATGATGATGGTGGTGTGTTGCCATGTTGGAGGCGAGAGAGCAGTGGTAGCGGTGGTGGTTACAGCAATGGTGGTGAGAGCACCAACACTGTGGCTAAGACAAGGGCTATGGCAATGGTGGTGTGGTGGAGGTGGTGATATTAGTTACAGGATGGTGACGGTCATGGTTGTGGAAGTAGAAACAAAAACAATAGTGCCCAACTTTTTTTTTTTTTTTTTGTCTCGATTTCCATTATCTGTCTTTAAACATAAAAAAACAAGATATAAAAGTGATGCGAACTAGGACATAAATTGCTGAATTATCGCGACATCTTGAACTAGTGAACATAACCATGGTAATGGTAGAAGCCCTCTATACACATTAGTTGTGATTTCTGAAAAAGAAAGCAAAAAGATAAAACATCAAGCCATCTCGAAAGACAAAACCTGGGCTATGTGCATTCTCCCCGATGGTTCAAATCCATCATAGCAGATTGGATTCGGTTTTTTCTCGAGAAGGTTACGAAGTTCATCTTCCTGAATGCATTCCTCTCCCACGCTCCTCACCAGCGCGTACTTCTCTTCCAACGTTAACCTGGAGCCCAAATAGGCGCAAAGAAAGAGAAGAAAGATCTCAATTTTGTAGCAGTTGCCGAACGTAAAGATTTAGATTGGCTTGTTTCCTCTCTCTCTTTATAAAAGAGATTGGATTGCAAGCAGCAAAAGATTCCAAGATCCTTACGGGGCCTGTGCCGGAACGGAGGAGAAAGGATCTAGAGATAGAGAGGCGATATTGGGAGAGGATTCGGCGGCTGAGATCTGCTCGTTTGTTCCTTCCGCCATGGACGTCTCGCAGGAGGGGTGGCGGCAGCTTTGGCCAGGGTTAGGGCTTTGGATCGTTTACAGAGGAAAAAGTCGACAAGAGTCGAGAGGGTCGCGGTTTAGTCCCCGAGGGAAACGTATTTTAGGAAAGCAAGTCTTGAAACGATAAAAATAGAAAGGCTTTACTTACTTGCACATGATGCGCTTAAGATCAATCGGATTTAGAAATCTAATCAGATTTAGATTAGACCATTAAAATTTAATGTTAATAATCCAAATCATTAGATATGCTCTGCTATTTTAAAATTATTCACACATCAGAAATTTGGAGATGTTTAGTCTATATATTAAATAATAAAATATATATATATTTAATTTTATTTAAATTATTTAATTTTGATTAATTGATATATAAATTAAAATTTTTTAAATTATATATTTTTTTTAATTTAAAAAATTTTAATATATTAGGACACATAGATTTGGATCATTGGTGGATTTTTATTATAAAATTTAATCTATTCGAATTTAAATTCAAATTCAATCAATTTGATCCCAACCTGATTACACATATATAAAAATATCATTATATGAATATATCTATCTTGTACATTTAAATATAATAAAATAATAAATAAAATAAATAATTTAATTTATTATTTTATCATAATTAGTATAGATATTAAAATTAAAGTTAACCTTTTGTAAATCTATGATTGGGCAGATTTGTTTTAGATAAAATAAAAAATAAATTAGTAGGTCTCCGTGAAAGAAAGAAAAGGATATGACAAAATTTATTGCCAATCACATGCAGGAATGTTATACCTAGCAGCAGTCAGCATTTGGTTATATTCATCCATAGTGATTATTTTTTCGGACTCCGTGATTGCTGATTTTATTTGAAGTTAGCATTGAAAACCACACATCCACAAATTCGTAGTCGTCAAACTATATTTGACTCCATGATCATGACATTCCAAGATATACTTGGCAACAGCATCAACTCCACCAAACAGATCAACCTTCAACTGGCATAGCCGCGAGATGTCATCAACCAGCAATAGTGTATGCCTCCTCAGTGCACCAATAGCCCAACCTAGACCGACGGATCCAGTGAAGCCGATACAAACAGTTCCTCCTTTACATGGAAAAAGGCACACATGACATGGTGGTTGTACCCTATTAACACGGAAATGCCGGTGCTAGACTACTATTCCAGATTCTATTACTTTGAAGATCACTAGATACTCATCATGAAATTGGAATATAAGAATGTAATCTTGATGACCAAGAAGGTTAAATAGGCACTGATGGATCTTGTAATTCCAGACCTTGTTCTTCTTATCATGTCCTGGAATAATGTAGCATGAGTGCTATCATCAACAATTGTGCAGCCACTGGAAGTGAATGCAGAAATTTGGTTCTCTAAACTGTACAACTTCCAAGAAAATTTGGAAATTACCATTCATCTCATAATATTTAGGATCTCCAAATATCAGATCAAAGTAAAACCAAGCCAAGTTGGAATTTAAGTCATCTATGGGATGATTAATTTATTTAACCATAACACCCCTGACTATTCTAACTAGATTCTTAGTTGTTTCATGTATAAGCCACGACAACCTCACAAAGATGCAGCTACTAAGATAGCTACTTAAAAAGGGACACCGAACCAAGGGATATTTCTTTCAAATACCCATTACAATTGCATGCTTCGATTCCGATTGGGCAATTTTTTGGTGTACCATGACATGGCCTTCAGCTGGAGTAACTTGGTTGCTTTATCTTTTGCAAGATCTAAAAATCTCATTCTTAAGCTGTATCACTATATTGCTATAACAAGCTAGCTTTACTACACACACTGCAGCAAATCCTGTAATTCATGAACAAACAAAGCATATTGAAAGAGATTTCCATAAGCGAATGAGAAGTTGCAAGTTGGAGTTACTGACACAACATGTGTCCAAGTGCTAATGAAGTAGCAGACGTTCTGACCAAGCTTTAAGATTAGTTCAATTTAGTCAGTTGATTAATAAGTTGTGTATCATATATGACACACACCAACTTGAGGGTGTTGAGAGAGGTCAAAGGCAAGGTTGTTTGCTCTGGTTCTACAGTTGTGTTTGTCTGTTTATTTTGTTTTTATTCCCTTAACGTGGCTCTGTTATCCCCAAAATCATAGAGTTGTTATACTTGTAAGCTTGTATATACAGCAGCAACATGCATGACTGGGATCATCTCTTCCACCAATTCAGATTTTAGAGTACACTATAATGCAGTATATCATTAAGACGAATCGAAGTTTGTTATGGGGAAGTCATAAAAGAAGAAAAACCCCAGATTTAGCCAGATTTTTTTTGGTTAAGGTAATGTCATCTGATCGATTCACCACAAAATCAACACAGGCACCATGACCAGTTCCCTATAATAAGTAGCACATGCTCAATGGGTCTCACAATTGCTAAGAACAACTCCATTTACCAATGACTTCTCCAACCTTGATCTTATCCCCACTTTTGACACAGAATTTGAACTCTGAGGAATGATCATCTTTTCCTGGTGATTCTGAAACAGAAGCTTGAAATACAAGAACCACAGTTGACCCCATGTTGAATGCTGCCAACTGCAAGAGTGGGAAAAAAATGAAACCACAATGTAATGCAGTAGAGAGAGGAGAGGAGAGAGAGGAGAGAGGCAGATTTATTGAGACATATCCTACCTCTTCACCCTTCTTAACCATCACACCAACACCTTCTGGTTCATATACTCGTTCATCTGGAGGCTCTGAGTGCAGCAATCGTTTTCTTGGCCGGTTTGTCTTCAACTCTGGTTCAATGAAGAGCTGCAAGATAAAAATATCAGGTAAAAGTACACACGACTAGGGAAAGAGGTAAAAGTTTATGGAAATCAGGCATCATGACAAAAGGGAGACAAAAGATTGTGGAATCAGACACTTTGGAAAAAGGCATGCCATGAAATATCAGGTAAAAAATAACATACTAAATGGTTTGATTTCTGACTCACTGGTTTAATAGCTAAAGGTGATGACATTTTAATTTTGCCTTTCTAACTATTAACCCTGAAGAAGTAAAATGCAGTCACATGATAATGAAGATTGGCGAGATTAACTTTTCCACTTTAAAATTGGAGACCGACGCAGCAAGGTCTTTAGTTCCAGTGCTGCCATACCCAAAGTTGACTTCAATAGGTGGCTGTTCAACAGTTCAAACTCAGGCTATTGTCCATTTGAAAACCTTTCAGATTCACAAGGAAAGATTTTTTTTCCCTTCATATTATTTTCCATAGCCCTGACTTGCTATAACTAAGAATAATGATGTGCCAGCTTTCTGGGCATTTTTTTAGAGAAAGAGAGGTGGGAGACCAAGAGAGAATATATATTCCAAAAGTCTTGATATGTCAACTATCTTCTACTACTTGATAGCTAAACAAATACATGATACAGGTACTTAGAAAATGATAGAATTTAGATACTAAAGTTTTCTGAACTCTGGCTGTATAAGATGCTTCACTAGATCACAATTAGCATCCACTGCATTGCATTATATATGCCACAAATTGCATTCACAGTTGATTGGTATGCATAAACAAGCATAAGCACAATGGCTAGCGATCACATAATGGTAAGTGTGGGAAAAATTGCAACGAACTTTGATAGATCCGACATTTGTAGCACCAATTGCTGCCATAGCTATAAATCCTTCTTCCCATCGACCTTCTAGAACAACCTAGTGGGAAAAAAAATAAATTATAAGAAAATCAGCAATAGACCAGGAAATCAAGCTTATATGCATAAGTTGAAATAAATTAAACAATATTGATTGTGTTTGCTTTGTTGATGAATTAGATAAAGAAAACTGAGTGAAACAAGGTGAACAAATTTCAAAGTCAACATCCCAGAACAGAATGTTGCTGTTGTTGTAGTTTAGCACTTCAATGAATATGTCATGCATTACAATCCCGGCAAGTTCTTTTGCATAAAGGAATAAGTGACTTTGTGATTTTGGCATGAGTTAAAGCAACAGTATTATGCACTACTCCAAAAAGAAAAATCACTATGCTAGATGAAACAAACATGTTTCATACAAGCTAGAAAATGAGGAGGAAAAAGATGTAGTGTTATCGGCAGACAATTAAGACCTTTCAAAAGATAAAAACAGAGATCAGATGATACTTGCTGACCAGCAACAGGAGAAAACGACATACCAGTCACTAGGTGAAGCAGATTGTCTTGTGGTCATTATGTGAATCTAATTTTGCATATCTTTCATCATTGGCATGTCAAAAGATAAATCATGCAAGTTGTCTAGCATTCTCTAATAAAAAATTTGAGCAGGAAGATGTACAGATTTAAAAATGCAAAGACTTTTGAAGGAAGTGAGATGACAAACAAAAGACAATCCAAAAGCTTTGACTTCTGTAGGACAAAGAAAACATTGGTGCACATCAGTTAAAACAATGATATTGTAGGGCTTTTCCTGTTAACTGTTCATTTTTTAAGAATACAGATATGACATTGAAATTGTATTTTTCCGGGATAGTTTTGCATCTTGGATCAAGGAAGTTAAGCCCTCAAGCTTATTCTCTCTCTCGCTTATACATCTTTAGCAAGCAAAATGCACCACCTCCAGCAAGGCTGGTCTCTTATCCATATATATTCACATACATGCATGCATATATAATCAATAGCAATGTCACTGCTGGTTGAGGTACTGGAAGTTTATACATGGTATTTTGTGTCTACCAAAAAAACACACTTTGCATTTTGAACGGTCATATGTTCACCATTTACATCATCTCACTATGATTTTGCATATGCCAATGTTACCCAGGCTGGTGCCTCCGGTTCAGCAAACCATGTCCATTAAGAATAAGAAAATCAAGATATGTGGCAAACTTCTGTGCCAGATTACAAAGAGCAATGAAGAGTCAAACTCTTTGAACATTATGGCACAACAGATAAATTGGTATATCAGCCAAGCTAATAAGGGAAATCTCAAAAATTCTAAATTTCCTTCCTGGCTGAGATAAACCGTTATCCCAGTTCACCTTGGTTGGACCTCACCCACTAAGATGACAAGATCTTGGCTCTTGAAGACCTTGAATTCCATTCTTTTCTTCCTCAGAATTCAATTTCTGTATAAAACAAGCAAATTAAATTAAAAAAAGCATGTCATGGAATATTTCTAATTCTTTTTCTTTTGAAGCAATTATAAATCATCTTCAGAGAGCATTTTTTTGATGTGTAGCAACTTCTTTAAGGGTATTGCAATGACAAACATGCATAAATCTCTATCAGCATTTCATTCTATTCATGTTTCCTAATTCTTTTAGATTGTCCTATTTTGTATTGATTTTATTCAGCTTGTTTTCTGGATGCCTTCTAAAATTTTTTCATTTTAGACATTTCATCAAAGCACACTGTGGGACCAGCAATAATGCTAAACCTTGTCATACACAAGTTTACACAGAACAAGTATATATTTGACAGTTAGAGAGTAATGAATGATTAGTCCAACAGCTGCTGGAAGCTGGATAGCACTACTTGACACTTCTTATGCATTCATTTGCTGACCCAGTGACCCAGAAAAACTGTTAATGCACCTTTCTTCCTCCATACCCATTAAATTAAAATGCATTCTGCAAGTAATTAAAAACTAGGAGTATGCTTTTACTGGATTTATTAAAAAAAAAAAAAAAACTAAGAGTAGGCCTCTCCTGAAGTAATTTACACATTGCCAAAACCAAAAGAGAGCCATAATGGCAGATCTAGCAAAAAGGTAAATTAGTTCTCAGAGATCTTTGATCTAGTAGTTCCCTTTGTTCAACAACTACCATAATAACTCATCATGTAGCTCCTGACCTCCCAGACGACTGAAGCATGTATACAATACCTTACTCTAATGGACCTTATAACGGCTTATCTCAATTTTGACCAACTGATCTCGAAGTCTTATGAACAAAAGCACTTTTCTCCTGTAAACTTCATACCTCCCATCAGTATTTCATTTGACCCACACCTAACCATACTGCACTTCTTGTATTTACCATCATACAACAAGAATGAAGTTTCACCACATTTCATATGCTTAACATGATCTAAATCCCTAATTGTCCTCTATATCATCTGGAGTAGTTCACAGATAAAGTTTTCACTTTTCACCTTCTCTCAGCTTTATTCATTGTATAGTCTACCAAACGTCACAAAACAATACTAAAGCATAAAACTTTCTTTCCACAGCTTTTTTTGATCAATGCAAGTATTCTGTTTATTTATTCTTCATCTTGCACCAGGTATTTTTAACTTCATCGCTCTTATTTTTGACTTTCCAAGAATTTCTCTAGTCAGTCTCTATACTTAAATCCATCATCCAATCATATACCATATTTTTGTACCCCCAAAAAAAAAAAGAAAAAGGAAAATCATACACCATATTTAGTATAGCTCTTAGGTCTTGGCTTCCTGCAACAACAAATCCCTAAAAGATGCTAAATTTTCTTCTTTTGACTTTCACCACCTTATGGTAGATATCTCATTGGCAGTATAGCACACGGGAAAAATGATGTGTAAACAGCTCTGCACAAAAACACCTATATCAATCTGCCTCCTGTTCTACTGAAAAATTGCCAGCTGATATACAAGGATAATTGTCTTTACAGTATTTCTAGTTGTTCAATAGATCTATAAAGAACTGAACATCTGCATTAGGTTAGATGCACCTGACAAACAAAATTATGCCTAATATCATCTCTATTGAAATTCCACAAAATGTTACATAGAAAATATTTAAAAGAGAATCACAGAAAACTCCACAATTCCAAATACTGTTATCTATTTGAAGTTCTCTACAGGAGCTCCAATGAAAAGTCAGAGTTACCCTTTCATTCTCAACATGTAGGTTTCTAATTGTTCGTGTCGCACGTTCATTCAAAGGAAATAGACGGCCTGCAGACATATTAATAGGATCAAAAAATGACGATTATGTAATGAATAAGCACAAAGCAGGTAAATTAGCTATATTGCTTTTCTCCATTGATAAGTGATTCACAAAAGGAACAATTGAACAAAGGAGACATGCATAAATAAAACTAAAGATACAAAAATTAGGCTCCTTAAGAAAATGAAACCAATTATGGAGCCCATCAAGAAAACTGAAACAACACAGAAATGCTTTTGAATATATGAATGACATGACTTTCATTATCTCCCAAAAATAAGCCAAGAGGTCATGGTACACCCACTAACTTCAAATAGCCATTCCTCAAGAACATCCACTAGATGGTAACAGAATTTGCAAAAACAACACCATCAAAATATGGTTATTCAACAATTCCCTGGTCACCTCAGCCACCTCAGGTTCACAATTTATGATACTAACCTCGTGTATGCTGGGAACAAACACAAATACAAAAGAAACAAAAGATACCTGAGAAATGCCGGCGTATTAATACATGCCAATCAATGGGAGAGTGCACTCGATGATAGTCACCAGGCTTTAAATATATCACGCAATAAAAGAGACCTTTCTTTGGGCTGCCAAGAACAATTCAGGTGGCATTGATCAATTGTGCATACTAATGGCAAGTCTTACTTCAAACTATGCTCATAAGAAGAAAATGCTATTAGTTTAAATGATTCCACTAATTAGGCTAGCTTGCACAAAGTAACTAGTAGAGTATCCAATTACAACTTTATAAGATCATAAAAAAAAAAGGGTCTTGAAAGGCATAAAATAGAAAACTATTTGTTAATCAAGTATTGATGTTTTCTTATAATAGCAACAGCATCCTGGATAGCTTGTGGCCCAGTCACTGATTGATGAAATTCTCTAGTTGTGTTCAAGATACACCCTTACAATTTTGAGGTATCAAAAGTTTATGAGCATTTCTCACCTCATGGGTTGGCGCGGTAATTGTCTGAAAGAAGGAAACAACAAACACTATTATGGCTATTCTACAGAGGGATTCTGCAGTGCTAGAGTTGTCAAAATAGTTGATTAAAGAACAGCTAAGCAAAGATGTGCAATGAATAAATAGATAAGGCTTGCGAATCATAGTTTTGATTGCCAGTAGGACTATCTTTTCATATATGAAATATTGAAACCTAAATATTGCTATACATAGATGTCATCACCAACTATATTTAGGCCCCAACCTACCACAAATATAACCCTGTAACATTGACAAATTTCTTGCTTTTGACTGCAAAAATTACCAACTAGGCATTCATAAAGCCAAATCCAATTAGTTAAGAAATGATTTGATGGTTATGGTTACATTTAGATGTCATGTATGTAACTATCTATATGAAGATTTCTGAATTCTGTAGTTATTCAGGCTTCCTAATTAAGGGTTCCAGCTCTATTTGCTAACATCAATCAATGGTAGACTTTCAGATACACAAATAAAGAGCACCAATATAGATGACCCTTGTTCACGTCAACTTTGCGGAATGACTACAATCCTCTACCCCCCTCCTTGCAAAAGTGGCAAAATTACTGCACCTAGAAGTTTGAGATTCCCAGATGATTCACAATTTTAGTATTAAATCAAGTTGCACTAAAAATATCTTGGGAATGATAAACTTGTGTTGTCTAATTGTTTTGATACCACGAAATGCCGCATCCTGTCACATAAAAGAATATAGTTTACTTTTGGCCAACAAAAGATGGTCTTCATTTCTAATTCTAATAATTACCCTTATTTAGAAGAATCCATATTAAGACCCCACCCAATTCTCTTCAATTCATTTTATATCTTCAGCATATTTTGTCCTTTTAACTATCCAATTGACAATGAGATGGTTTATTTCTTTGGTGAATCTGCATTTAATTACTAATAAGAGCAGAGATTAATAGGATTCTTACAACTTTCCCAACTGATCAAAATCTCCAACAACGTATAGCACCGTAGTCAAATTAAAAAAGAATATGTAATCAAAAATCATGGTTAATCTTCGCCAACAGTTTTTTTCATGAATCTTTAATATATTAACCTAAATATATTTAGGAGGATGACAGATAAAATTTCGCTTAAACGCATTATATTATAGGAAACAAACCAACCTGGAATAGCAAAGAAAGAATGAGTATGACTGTCAAGGAAGCTATAAAGGTAAATATATGAAACTTCCAAAATGCATGGGTAACAAGAAAGTACCTCACGGAAACAGGGCCTCGCAATTTAGGTGAAGCAAACGATATTCGCCACCATGATTTTCTGCTTGAATGTTCAGTTATACTCTGTTCAGAATGTTCTTTGCATGTCTCCTCATCAACAGCATCATGAAGCAATGAATTTGCACCAAGAAGAGAAGCAGCAGAATATGAAAATCCTTTGACTTGTTCAATCATAGCCCCTGATCCTCTGAGCTCTCCAAGGCGCAAGATTTTACCATCCACAGGACTGACCTAATAATTCAACCAAATTGAATTTTATTGAAGCCATCCTTCAAAACATTGTTGCTAGAGAGCAAATGATACAGAATCTAGAAACAGCAGCCAGTTACCAGTTACCAGGCAGTTTGGATCTGGATCAATAGGTCTGGACCCTTCTTTGAGAGTGCGGATAAAAAATTCCTGTAGCGAAACATAGTTTTCCAGTGGCAAAGCAGCTTCGTCCAAATCTATAATAAAATAATAATCCTCCATACTTCATTTTGGCCAGTAACAATTTCATGATATTGGAAAAAACACAAGTTTACAGTGATATGAGAATTAATCAATGAGATAGTGCCAAAATCTTAAGAATATTTCGCTCTTAAATTAAATAATCAACAATCATGCATACTTAGTAGCAGTCAATACTCATATTCATATGCAGTAATCATTTTTCTTTCGAACTCAGTGGTTGCCATTTTCATTTGAAGCCAGTATTTGAAACAACATATCTATGAATTTGGTCATTAATCTATATCAAGCGCTGAAATTGATAAGCTTATTTGCATTAAAATCCATTCACATTCTGCTGTATCAAATTTACATTCTAAAATGTCCAAAACTCTGATTAGACAACAGAAATTAATGCCACAAGCTTATGAGGATGTGTTCTCCTGAACCAACCAAAATTTAGATATGCATCAACAATATAATATGCAAAGAGTGCCTTCCTTCACAATTTCTTTCCTTATGATGAAAAACAAGTCACAATTTAGAACTACTATGGTTGACGGTCCAAGTTGAACAACTAAATTTGTAATCTTAATGACATACAAGTGCATCATAGGTGATCACCTCCTGCCTATTTCAAGTGGTCTATCATTGTCACCAATGGAGACATTTAAAGATGTAGTTCTTTACTTTCAACCAAGGTTACAACTACTGCCAGAATGGGATGGTATGAATGGTACTGTTACTACTGTACTATTCCAGTGGGTTACCAGCATTGGTACACAATTTGTCAATACAGGACACAGTCCCATAGCATGTGCTAATACCAGGTACCATACCATCCAAAAAAAAAAACAGTATGAGGTCTGATAAAGTAAGCTCGAATGCACAATAGTGTCATTATACACTACTTCGTGCTACCTGAAGATCTACATTGCCCAAAAAGGACTGCTACATGGTGAAGATCCTTGCACAACTGGAAGTTCAAAGAAAGGGCTTTCACTTACATATACGGTATTTACTGACTGCAATCATTGATATGCCAATCCTCTATTTCTTCATCTTATTCTTGCCCTCCTCAGGCTTCTTAAATAAAATCATGGACAATTTAAGCAGATTCTTGAAAGTGCTCTTAAAGCAAATACAATCCTTCAATAACTGATGGATAAATAATGATAGTTGGTTTGAGCACTACAATGAAGAAAGATATCATTTACTCATAGTTAAGAAAGATAGTAAATTAAACTAACATTCTGCCTATTGATCAAAACATGGATTAAAATCAAATAAATGGCAAGTTTACATGATCTAGATGGTACTATGCAGTTATTTCTAGTTGCCATATGATCAAAAAAATCAGAGTGAGAACTATGGTTTGAAATGTCAGCCCTTGCTGATTTGTGCTGACTGGTATGTACAATGCCAAGCCAGGACTGCCCCCAGCACAGGTTGAAATGATATTTATTAAATCCTTATTTAGAATTTTCATTTCAAAAACGAGCTTTTCTAAATCTTTTTCTCATTTTGCACAGAACAACATGCCCTGTGCTACCAGCACTTAAAGCCTTGCTGAGAACAAACATATCAGTCATGCATATAACACATCATTCTCAAAAAATAAGAAAGGTCACTTGAATCAGACATTAGAAATGCAAAAGTACCCACTGCTTTATGGAGAGCATTATTTTTCAATTATATAATGGAAAGACTCAATCCACCTCAAATCTCTATTTAAATTGCCACCTGACAAACTATTTAGTCATCAAATTTCTAGGCATTTCAGTTCTTTCACTTCATACCACTAGTCACAGGAGATCTTACCCAGTAGTTAGAATTAAAATGGTGGACAAAATGAAGAAGATATGTGAAGAGAAATATAGTTAATAAAAGGTAGAGGGGGAAAAGAAACGAGATAAGGAGGTGATGTCAAACGAGAAGTGGGGAAAGATTGTAGCCAAAAAAAGGGTTAAAAGAAACAAAGAGGAAAGAAGGAAAGAAACACATGAGAGAAAGGGAGGAGAGGGGGAGAGAGGGGCGAACAGAAAAATAGAAAATGAAGTATGTTAACTTTAGCATGTTGTTTTCCAGGATATATCAAATATATATTTTTTTAAGCTTCCTGGTGGCAGTAGTTTATTGTTGCAGTTCAAATTGGCCAAAGTAGTAGTTGACATGTACTGATATGAGTCAGCAGAAATACTAGTTCCATGCCCTGCAATCTTTAGAAAACAATCACAAGAAGCTGGTTGTTACCTCTAACCAGAACATAGAGCAATAATTGGTTATAGAATTCTGTTTAACTAACATATACTTTGACTGGTTGACAACATGGAAAAAAAAAAGTTTTATGCTTTTTTATTGTAGTCAGAGTGGAGTTATTTCTTTTTCCTTTTCTGCAATTGTATATGCTAGTTTATATGGTAACCAGAACATAGAGCAATAACGGGTTATCAATTCATTTTAATAAATCTATATTTCAGCTGTTTGACAACATGGAGATAAAAAAGTTTAATGCTTGCTTTTTTGTATTTGGGTTGGAATCATTGCTTTTCCTTCTCTGCAATTGTATATGCTAACTCATATTATAACTAGTTATATAGATCAGATTGATTAATTCTACTTCTCTTTTTAAGATGAACCTATTTATGAGCTGCACTAATGCCACAACCAATTCTGAGAGCATTCTCACTGATTTATAGTTGTTATCAAGGTTTAAAATCACAGTATGGCCTAGTATGCTTGCTGGCCAATGTGGTCCATAATATGGAGTGTACCAACAGGCCAGCACAGGTTCGATTGGAAGATGGTTCAAATGAGCTGGGAAAAAAAGGAAGTTGTAAACTTCCCTTTAAGCTCAGTACCAGGTAGTACATTGATTCAAAGGCAATGTGGCCAATTCGCTAGTGATTTGTGCTAGGTACCAATTCCTGGCCAGTGCACCAAGTATTTTAATCCTTAGTTGTTGCTCAGCACAAGGGTCTCATCATTTTGCTGAATTATAATAGACTTTGACCAACTGCATAAAAGCTATTAGCATGTCCAAATAAGTTTTCCCTCAGAACTAGACAACTGTTTTTTTCCAATAATAGGTCATACGAGACTTTATGAACCATAAAAGTAAATTTCATTAACATAAATAATCTGCATATTTTCTACCCATGTAGGGTTTGTTAATGAAGGAATTTCTAAAGCAAACCCATACTATGATCTTGATCAAATCCATAACTAGTTCCACTTTTATGAATTGAAGGAGACCCCTCAATCACTAGGAAGCAAAAGAGAGCAGAGATCCTTGGTGTTTAAGTGGAAAATATCTTCAGAATGTAACATCAGCGAGAGGGAAGCAAATGACCAAAAAGATCGCTGACAGCACTACCATAATTACGTGGAAGTAGGCACAAGGGGGAAGGCCCATAATTACCCAACTTGCCCTAAGTCAAGGTATAATGCAACCCTTGAACAGATTTATTTCAGACAAGTGAAAGAGAACTGTTAAGTAGAAAGATATCTACAGATTGCACAAACTTCAAGATTCTGTATAAATTTCAAAAATCCATATCAAAATAGTTGAAGAGAGATTGGTCTCAGGCTGTTTTCTTGGACTCGATCTCGTTACTTGAACTCATTATTTGAGTTTTTTTGACAATTTGATCATTCCATCAATGAACTTCTATATATAGATGATTCTATGTTGACAATTTTGTTTTCTTAAAAAATACATAATATCATTCTTGGCACCCAAAAGCACACAGTATTTTCTAAAGATACATAAATTTCTCATTCAGTTTTATTTTTCTTCATAGATTAAAGCTATTATTTTTTTAAAAAAAATATCTATGAAAACATGTAAGCAGAACAAAATCAGAATCAACAAAGAAATCATTGCAGATTGACCAAAGATTTGTCAAAATAAATGTCGAATGACAGAAGCATCAACACTAACATTAAACTTGACCGTTAAGAATAGTTATATTGTAAAATGCGCAGTTTTTTCATAAGCAGTCAGCTGCAGTATTGCATTTTCTTCTGCAAATAGCAGTCATCCATGATATATGAAATTAACATATGAAAACTTTAAACAATACCAATAACATGAAGAAAAAGGCAATGGAAGCATACTTGAATGAAATGCTCGGGCCCAAGCTTTATAGATGAAAGGACGCAGCCGTACTGGAATTTCCTGGAAGAAATCCAAGCATATTAAGGGAAGAAAAACAAAACATATGCAGCCTTTCTTATTTATATGAAGAGGGTGGCAATATGTAACAAATGAGTAAATGAAGATTTGAAAGATAAACATGCTGTTTGAACAATAATGGAAGCAAGAGATAGGCAAAGTGCAAAGTTAGCCATAAAAAAGAAAATGCCCACTAACAAAGAGCGAGCACAGATGTTGGAGACCAACAAACATCCATTGCCAACATTTCTTTTTCTGCAGTTTAAGAGGGGTACAGTAAAGACATCGTGATTTATTAGCAACAATAAAAAAGTATATATCCTAAAAAACCGGTTACTGCATAACTAGCAACAACTTATACCTAGCCTATCTGATACTTCTGATCAAGATTTATGGCCATGGTTGAAATCAAAAGAATCTTATCTACTGGTTCCATGACCAATATATACAACTACTGGTATCTAGTTTGAAGATATAAAAAAATATGCTTTGTAGTTTGTATACTGAAATAATAACCTCAGTCATCTAGTGTTGTCTAAGAATGACTTTTCAGAAGTGACTAATGCAAGGGCATTGTTAATTGAATGATTCAAAATGCTAAATTGTTACCAGAGGGGAAGCCCAAAAGAGCAACATAGTGGATAATACCAGTAAATTGTAAGAAAGCACATTAGGACATTTTAACCTAAACAATAGGCCAAACCCATTCACATGGAAGGGTCTCATGGATCACAATATCATCTTCCAAAGTTTGGGAGAATTTTACAGAAACCTCTCAACCTAATGTTACTCCTCAAAATCATATCAATACTTGGCGAAGATACTACGGCAACTTGGAGCAAGAGAGGAACTGCATCCTTCTATCTGTGGCGCCATCCTTCTCCTGAGAAACATTACCTAACCTCTAATGGCACCTCCTATGCAATGCTGGATTTAGATTCTTCAACCTTTTCAACTCCAACATCTGCTCTAGTTTGTCAGAAACTTACCTTTAGCAACTAGGAACTGCACTTCCAATATGACTCTATCCAGCATTCGCCGAACCATCCCGAACCAGATGGTTAGGTCATGCCGAACCATACTGGCGGGATACCGATCCGGTTCCGACGTACAAAAGGGCACAGGGCCATCTCAGAGGGAGGGAGAAGAAAGAGAGGAAGAAAGAGAGAGGGGGGGAGAAAAGGAGAGGAGAGGAAGAGAGGGCCTCTGCCCTCCTCCAGTTCAAAATAAGGGTTCACCCCTATTTCATTTTTTTTTTTGGATTTTTGTCAGGCAAAGTCAGCAACTACATTGCCACTTCACCATATTTTTTTTAATAATTTCGGAAGAAGTTGGCAAACCGTTTGCCAGTTTGCCGACTTCTCCCAAAATTACAAAAAAAACAAAATAAGGTGAAGTCAGCTTCACCCAATAAAAAGCAAAAAAAAGGGCGAACCCATATTTTGAACTAGAGGAGGACAGAGACCCTCCTCCAGCCTCGGCCACCCTCAAACTCCTTGACGCTGGCTCGCCAATCATCGAAGAGGTCGCGGCGGCGTCACCATCTGTCTAGAGGCCTCCGAGGGCCTCCAACGATCCGATAAGCATCTTCTACTTTCTCTACTTCTCTCCCTCCGCCCTTATCGAGCTCGACAAGAGCTTGGATGGCCTTTGACGGCCTCTGACGGCTGCCAGAGGCCCTCTCTTCCTCTCCCTCTCCTTCTTCCCCCCTCTTTCTTCTTCCTCTCCCCTTCTCTGCCCTGTCAGTTCAGCCCGGCACAACCAGTACAGACTCATACCGAACCACACACCGGTTAGCTGGCATGGGATCCGATTTCAATTCACTGGTCCTTGCTCTATCATATAAATAGTAACTTATTAATTGCTAATAAAGCTGACTAGAAAATAGAAAAAATAGGGAAAGACAAAGGCACACATGCTCACAATAGGAAAATGACTCAAAAGAAAGAAAGAAATCAGAAAACTAAATCCAGATGAAACAAGATAAAAGAAATAAATACACAACAAAAGTCAGCCAACCTGGAAAATAATGTAGCTATTGAAATTTAAGAATCTCAGCAACTTTAATATAGAAACTTGTACACACCAACCTTAATAGAAATTTCTTTGCAAACCCCTTCCACATGTAATCATAAATGACTATAAGAATTGTGCAAACAAGCATGTACACTATCTATCGCAAAGAAATCAGAATCATTTAGCAGTTTTAGAGGATAGTCCAGAGGGGTTATCTTTCAAGGGTTACCATAAGAAACATCAAGGGAAATCTAGATATGCAACAATCTAAACAAAATATATTTTTTCATCAAGCATAATTGCAATTAAGAGATTAGAAAAAAATGCAAAGGAATAAACTGGGATGCACCAAGCAATAAAAATAAATGAATAACAAACTACTGCAGAATGAAATATATAAATCTGGAAACTGAAAGATTTTAAATACTTGGAAAGCAGAATGATGATTTGATACAAACCACACTCATTAGAAATCCCCAACAGCGTGACATAGAACGCAAAGGCAAGAGCCTCAGGAATGAAGCCTGTATTTGACCAAGTAATAAATGTCTTAGTAAGAACTATAATTTGGTATGCAGTATTAAGATATAACCGCTTTAAGTTAATTTACAGAAATCACATGCCGATGCTGATAACAATCCTACCTTCACATCTGGTGAGAACTCAAGTTCAATTCCTTTCTCCTTCATATCTTCGACCTACCAATGAATATGCCAGGTGAGTGCAATGATATATGCAGCACATAACCAATATTTTGCTAGGTGAAAGCTTGTGCTACTAGATAAATTGATATGACAAATTTAAATCAAGCTTGCAAAATTCATGCTTGAAGGAAAAGGTATGATCCTTGTTCCAGCTTCACCAGAGAATACAGACAACTTTAAATTTCAAAAATTGTGTGGTCTAACTCTGATAAAAACTTATCTTTTTGTAACTCCTGAGAAGAAAAGGCTTCTAGTTGACATCCATCTCTAGATTTATCTCCTTGCGCAGTTTATCTTCCTCATATAACAAGCATTTCTCATTGAGTATCTTAAATCTACTGGGAGGCTATGGTTCATGATAGCTAGAAATGTGGAATGGATGAATAGAGGCAGCACCTAATTTATCTCCTTAAAAGACAGCCTCATTGAGTTATATCCACCCAATCATACAATAAACATATCATCTTTTGTTGAAGTAAAGAAAGTACATGACTGCACAGGAATAAGAAAGACTACTTGCCTTCTTGTCATCGTAGAGGCGCCGAGCATGGAGAATGCCAAGCATAAGAATGGTAGCCATTGTTGCACCAGGTACCAGAAGAAAAGTACCTGCAAGCATAATAAAAAATAGAATAAGGCATGCAAAAAAAAAAAAAACTAGGATGAATCAGTAAACATGCTTGTGGACACAAGCAACGTCACCAATTATTGCAGATTATTTATGTCAATAAAGAATATCCTGACACAATGCTCGGTTTTATTTGCCTCAAACCAGCTAGCATTTCCAACTAAATATAAATTTCAGAGATCTATACAGAACTTCTAGTGTGTCAGAACTCAGGAGACATGATTAACAATTTAATACAGCAGAATTGACAGAAAAAAATCAAACTGAAGCAACCAAACTGTTATCTCTTTAAGCTACAACTACTCGAGAATATATTTTCACATGCATGTTGTTGCGTCTATGTCAATCCACTTTTCCTCTGTGGAATTAAAATTCACCCGTGCCAAGTATAGTATGTGCATGAAATTCAAAGCCTAGCCTCTATGCAATCATCCTGACTACCATGAAACAATCATCGTATTTTGTCAATGAAGTAAGATAAACTTGTTTAGATAGAAAATATATTATATTCGGGGAAGAAAAGTTCTGAATATCTGTAGTTTGTTTTTTTATCAAACATAAGAAGAATCTTGGTTGCCAAGATCAAGAGCAGATATGGGTGTGAGAATGGGAACATAGATACTTCTAAGAAGATTCCGAAGCAGGCGCATCACTCTAGATAGAAGATTCCAGCTATTAAGGAAGAGAGGTGAATGGGGAAAGAAACAGAAATATGAGGTGGCGTTATTTTTGTGTGTGCACAAATTAGAAACCGAAATCAACAAGGTTAACATATAAATGCCTCGACCTTTTTTTTTTTTTTTTAACTTTAGAAGTATGGCTATAAGGAAACTTCATGATAATTAGCACACAAAAACTTCCAGAGCAGCATCTACAAACCTTAGTAGAGCAACATCAGCAAGTCTGAAAAAAAATGGGACTGCATGAGTAGTAAAATATTAGTATTTCTCATCCTACATCAGATCTTTTAGCTAAAAAATCATCAGTCTGCAGCAAATAAAGAGGAGGAGGTGGAGAAAATAGCGACAGAGCATGCTTTCAAAAAATCTGACAAAATACCAAGGCGTTAAATCATCATGAAATGGCTGCTACCTTGAGAAGAATAGCACTTGATCTAACCATGACAAATAAGACAATTTACAACAGAAGCGGTCCCTGGTTTACCCTGATCATTTGCATCAAGCCAGAAAAATCGTGATACTAGATAGCAACTAGAGCATGGCACGCGCAATGCATGTGATCTGGGAAATGCCGAGACCTGCGAAATGTGGAAACATGTGACCACACAAAGAGACTTGGATCTTTTTTCCTACGCAAACAGATCTAAAGGAGGGGAACACAGACAACAGAAGCACCTCATCAATCGTTTAGTGGGAGTTTGCGCTATATACTGGATTACAAATCTAATTTACTGCTTCAATAAGCATTTCCTAACCCCAAGTGTAACTAACATAAGCTTGGAGGAAGGGACCTCCTTCACTATGTCACCACACTTCCGCCATAAAGCTTCCCCACATCACTAAACCCGAACCAATGAGCTCTATGTCCACATATTGCATTCGCCTGCAAGGATTAAATGCTAGTTCTAGGTGATTCAAATGGGAATCAAGCAATCCAGTGATATGGCCTACAGAAAAAGGCTCAAAAATGACCGGCATCCGTTGTAAGCCATAACCATCTGTTCTAAATCTTTACATTCCATCTATGCTTTCGCTCTGAAAAAAATTCTCATACGGTACGAAATTCCACTAGTTGAAACATTAAATTTCAATGTGGTGCACAACTTGGAACAAATAGAAAAATATTTTAGAAATAAACAAATAAAAAGAAGCATGGGCTCAAAATTAAGAAAAAACAGCAGTACCCGAGTCGCCGCCGCTGCCGCTGTTTCCGGTATTGAAAGAAGAACGAGTCGCGTGGAGTTCTCTGGAGAGGGTGGTGTCGAGAAGATGGCGAGGGCGGGAGAGGTGGCGTAGGTGTCGGAGATGGTGGTGGGGAAGAAGAGGCCATCTTGGGGTAAGCCTAAACTTCATTCTTTCCAGCGTTTCTTGGTGCCCGGAGTTCGGACAGGAGGATAAGAGCCGTCTGGGAACCTCCGGTCTCACTTGCTGCCCATTTAATGGCACGTGAGATCCACGTGACTCGGTGACTGATGAGGTGGGAAAGTTTACGCCAGGCACGGATTATCAAATTGTTTCCGATGTGATCAAATCCGGACGCACGCTCAAACTTAATTCTCAAATCCATATACAGCTCTGAACCAATTTATATCAGGATACCTACTTCCTACCTGCAACTTAGCAGCCTGGAATAAATTCGCAGGCGCGTCCTGGTAAAAATGGGTTTCTAACGACAGTGTCCTGCCATTGACTTGATGGGTATAGTTGGTTGTCTAATTGGTTGCAAATCATCTACATAGCCTGCTTAGATATTTTCATAAGATTAAATTGAAAATTCTATAAAAATTATATCTGTTGACCAATCTAACTTTCATTTTCTAAAAATCTATTTAAATGGAGTTCATATCTTATTTTTTGGGCTGCAAAAGGAAAAAAAATCTTCCCTTTATATTCTTTTTGGAGATAATTACATCTCCTTCACTTGATATTAGGCCCACTTTCATTAAACTTCCTATGATTTGAAAAATAGTACTTAATCCACCTACGGTCAGATCCGTCAAATACAATCTTATTCCGTTACCCATCTACACTATAAAATAGTTGATCTTGCGAAGAAAGCAAAATTAATTTGTTTCCCTTCCTTTTTCCTCTCTTCTTCTCCCTACTTTTCCTTTTCTCCCCAATCTTGACCCCTGCACCTGCCGCTAGTTCGTCCTCCCCCCAATGCCGCTCCCCACCTACGATGCCACCCCTCTCGACCATCCGACCTTCGCTTGCACCGCCCTCCCCCACTGTGTCAGACACCTAGACCCTATTTTGGATCCTTGTTACCTACCGCACTGACATGAATTCATGGTCTACTGTGGCACTGATGCCAACCCCACGGTCCTTCTTTGTAGCGGGGGTGATCAATGGCTAGATCTTTGTGGTTGGGGGCGGCGATGGAGGATCTCAGTGGTGGAGTGCTATGATCCAATAGTGGATCGATGGTTGTTGGTGGCATGAATGCACTACGAAATATGCGATACAATGTGATAGTAGTGGGGCAACAGATGTACGTGATGGAAGGATAGCGATAGCCTTTCTACGTGTCACTGAGAGCAAGGTCTACGACATGGATCGGAATGCATAGGAAGAGATGAGCGAAGAGATGTAAGAGGGGTGGATGGGGGCCAGCACCATCTTTGGGGACCACCTCCTCCTCCTTCCACATCCTCTCCCTCTATCCCAATCATCGCTACCTTCATCGCATCGTTGCCTACTACTCCTGCCTCCTCCTCTCCAAGCACCACTACCTCGCTGTCCCTCCCACTGTCAACATCTCCTCCCTAATTCTCTTCATCATCGACCCCTCCATTCCTCTCCATCATGGCGTCAATGAGTCTTACTCCCTTTTCATTGCTCCCCTTTCCTCCTTCGACTCCCCCGCCACCACCTAGGGTGCCATGCGCTTCCTCGAGACCTTCTTCCAATTGGTCTGAGGCAATCTGCTTGCGGTTTATATTAGGATCTCCATCTTCAATCACTCACTCTTCCCCCATCACCTAGGTTGCCATGTGCCTTGAGACCTTCTTCCAATTGGCCTAAGGCAATCCGCTTGAGGTTCCCATTGGGATCTCCATCTCTGATCACTCACTCTTCCCCCATCACAGTCTCCTCCTCAACATCGGCTGCAGTTTCTATTCCATTTCCAATCTCCTCCACACCATTTGCACCATGAGCCACAACAAGCACAATGTCTTCCACTAGCACCTCACCAACTTTCGATCCTTCCTGCTCCTCCTACCCTCCGAGCCTGACCTCGCTCTCGAGGGTTATGATTTGTCGTTCATCATCTTGAATCCATTTTATTGTGTAGGTGGGTATCGAAATAACATGATGTCTGATGGATCTAACCATAGGTGAGTTAAGCGCTACTTTTCAAACCATCGGAGGTTTAGTGAGATTGGACCTAACCTCAAGTGGAGAAGCTATAATTATTTCTTTTTTTTTTCCACAAAATTTGAGTTGGATGAAGTTTGATTGATATAAGGCCATGCTCAAATAAACAATCCAATTCATCAATCCTAAGACATTTGCATCCTAATTTTATAGAAATAGCCAAACAGATCCTAATATTTTTTAGCAATTGAGAAAAAAAGGAATCCACACACACACACACATATATATTACTTCAAGAAAAAATCAAAATATATCAGTTGATCGAGATGCTGCTGAGTGCATTTGACTGTACATATTTCTTGATCAAAATAATAAAGAATCTCTTAATATGAAAGTTAGTACCTCCAATCATAATCTGTGATATTTAAATCTGCTGTTAAGTCAAAACTTACTCATTTTTGTTGTCTTTTGCCCATACATCAAATGAAACTAAGAATATTTAAAGTTATGATACCATGTTTCAGTTTGATCTAAAGTTTATAAATATCCAAATTAGCTGATATTGGATTCATAAAAGGATAAAATATTTAGATTACGACTAATAGTTTAGAATTGTGAATTATATAGTTTATACAACATTTTTGCTTGTTGACCATATTTTTGCCGTTCATTGTTTCATGATTTGAAGCATATGGATCTCAAAAAAAAAAATCAAGCTTTTATATATCTTAAATTATATTTAATGATGCTAGTTTTCATTTAGAGAGTTCCACAGGCCCACGCACGCACGCACACACGTGTGTGTCTTAATAATATATTGCTTTAGTCTTGATCCATCTCAAAATGTGGATGAAGCATCGTAAATAAACACTTTCTATGAATGTTCATTACAATTGATAGATAATGTTGTTTATTAAACTATTGCATCATGTGATTTTTTTTGTTTCAACTTCAAGCCAGGGGTATGTCTAGACTATGGTATTGTAAATAAATTTTTTTCATAAATATTTAATAGAATCAATATATACTATTTTTTTATTAAACTATCGCACTATGTAGTTTTCTTTTTTTGATTCAAGTTCAAACTAATATCTAAATCACTTGAACAATGTTGCATATTATCACTAACTAGTCCTACACCCTTGCGATGCACGGAAATTAGGATTAAAAAATTATAAATGATAATAAAAAAATTAATATATTTATTAAATTATATAAAATAAAAATAAAATATAGTTAAAAATGAGAAAATTAATAATAAATAATAAAATTAAACTCATATAAGAAAAAAAATTAAAGAATGAAAAAAGAAGATCTATGTATCCAATGTTAGGAAATACCAATATATTCTTATATTTCAGAAAGCATTTCTTATTGTTTTAAGTATCCCATATAAAGGTAAATAGGCATTTTTAGGTTCAGTATCATCATTTAATTTTCAATGAGCAATTAAGCAAAAAGAAAAGATCTAATGAGGAAAGAAAATAGTGTTTATGCCAAATTAGCTATTATAAAGCAAAAATGAAAGATCCAATGAACATCACTGCAAAAGAGTAAGTAATTAAGCAATCATCTAGAAAAAATAAAATAAAAAAATTAACAAAAAATATCATTATTTTATATTTCTCTAAAAAAAATAAAGACACTCTAATAATAAAATTCTTCATATTGCACCTCAATCTTTTTCTTGCTTAATAATTTTTTTCTATTTGATGCAATTAGAAGATAATTCAGCAGTCAAATCTTTATTAAATACTTCATCACCAAGCCTCTTGGTAGGAGTAAGTTTCTTAAGAGAGATCACACCACTCTCATTTTTATCCTGTTCAGAAAAAAAAAGACTTAAAATAATTTTAGAATTTCATGTACTAATTAATCATCACATCGTATACAGAAAAGATCTCAAACATAACGATAATAAATTAATTTTATTTTTAATTCAATAAAGTAAGCACTATCAAATCTTATCAAGACTATTTTTATTTTCGAAATCATCATCAAAACTCTGAGACTGTTTCTGCTAACACAATCTTGTTGTAAAAAATTAAATAATTGAATATAAAAATCAATAATAATATGATGATTAAATAGATAAGCATACAGAAATTATAAATATATAAGCAGAAAAAAGTAATATTATACTGAGGAAGAATAAGGAGCAGCACTAAAGCAATACAGTTAAAGATAAAAAAATTAATAACAAATAACAAAATTAAACTAATATAAGAAAAAAAATAAAGAAAAAGCAAAGGATGAAAAAATAAAATTGATTGTAGTTAAAAGGGCAAGTCATTTGGGCCGAATGTGTTCAAATCTTTTATATCAACTCATGCTTTTGATGTAATATGCACTTTCACCTGTAATGAATATAAGTAGTACATGCTTCCAAAAATAAAATTATATTTCAGATATGTTATTTTAATTTTTAGTAATTTAAATTTTTCACAATAATTATTTTCATTAATAAAGTCTTAACAATAGAACCGTCAAGATTTTTTTTAAGGGAGGAAGCAACATCCACAGTTAATTTATCCCATAGGCACCATTTCATCTTAATTTTTCTGTTTGAAAATGATACTTATTCATAATTTAGAATATATATTTCTAGACATATAATAAATTTTCATTTTGAAATACTTACCCTTCTATTTTCTTCTTTGATTTTCCATCTTTTGTTTTATCTTCAATGTCTCCCACCCCAGTAAGCAAACCAATAGCATCTGAAACCATATATAACTATATAAATTTTAAATATCATTATCATAATAGACAAATATGATTAGCATAACAACAATAAATATATAGATCTCATTGTATATATCAATTAAATAAGGATATTCCTTTTCGCTGGCATTTGAAGTAATATCTTCAAAAGACATGAAGGAGTACCAAGTAAGGAGATTCTTGGAATCTTCACATGGATGAACAAAGGTCTTGTATTAGAAGTTAATTTTGTAACGATTCATCATGATTCTAAAATTTTTAGATAGGACTCTAACTAAATAATGATCCAGCATATATACATTGCCTTTAGTCAGTAAGAACTTAAACTTATAAACCAATATACTCTTCACACTTGTATGTATCTTTTCATCCTAATGAAGTAGTTGGAATGATTAACATAATAGAAGTTAAACCATGTATACACAATGATAGAAATGCATTAAATCGAATACAAAAGATAAGAAAAAGAGAGAGAGACCAGGAGTGTTAACCTGGGCAACATTACTGATAGTTCATTAAAAATATTAATTTAACAATACTAAATCTTAATAATTATTTACCAATTCATCCAAAAGCATAAGCAAGTACAGTATGTGATTTGAATCAAAGATGAGAAATTTAAACACTATAACATTTTATTAGAGAGAAGGTCAGACGATGTGGGGGGTGGTGGTGTGAAGGCATACAGAAAGCCTCTAATGCAAGAAACTGATTAGAAGGAAATGCTCAAGTTTCATATAACATCTTAAATAGTATCTACTGTTCCTATGATGTGAGTTAGTACCACAGTTTCATTGATCAACAGAACTTCAAATTTATTCAAAATCTAATAGTGCCAATGAGGTAATGACCAGATCATTAAAGCTTCATCAATACTTATAGTTTACTATGTCCCTCACGATCCAGATTTTCAACATGAACAGAATGAGTACGAAATTATCAGTATTTCTAATTGATCCAGGGGTGTTAACCCATACAACATTCACAATAGTTCATTAAAAATATTAATTTAACAATACTAAAATCTAAGTAGTTACTTACCAATTCATCCAAAAGCACAATTTCAAGGATGTATTTTTTTTTTCGGATTGAAATGGAATGGAACCGCCCACAATCTTATTATTCTAACCTTAATCTTCTGTGGTTCATCAGCAGTAGAAATATCGTTAATATGATAAATTCTTTAGGCCATCATCGATATTGCAATTTTGCCAAGGGATCACCAATGTTGGTAGTGAAATTCTCGTGTGGTTCTTTATTATTGTTAAGGGATCAGAATTATGGTTTTAAAAAATAATTTTAAATTTCAAAATATAATTGTTAATTTTTTAAAAAATTTTAAATGTTGGTTGATGGGTTGGTAGAGGAGAATTTTAAATTGAGAAGATAATTTTTTTTTTTAAAGCTGAGATTTTATTGAGATTATATTTTCAGAAAAAAACAGATGGTGGGAGTACTGTGTAAAAAGGAGCTAAGGAAGAGATTGGAGATTGACATCCCGATGATCGACCACCATCTCAGACCATGCTTGTAATCCAGTGGACCCACAAATCCACCCGCACTCTACCTCGATCTCCATCACATGTGTAGAGGAGAAAAAAAATAAAAAAAAATAAAACTCATGCATACTTGCCCTTAGAAAAATAGAGATTTGAAAGAGAAAAATTAAAGATGGAATTATAGATTCAATATTAAAACCCTAATTATAACACCTATGAGCTAGAAAAATCAAATCATTGAAAATGAAATCCAGAGTAGTAAGGAAGCGAAAAGTATGGGACAAAGGTATTGAAAGAAAGAACGTTGACCAGATCGAGATTGGTAGCCAGAAGGTTGCATCGGAGGTCTCTCCATGCCCAACAGCCAACTCAAGAGACGGTCCATTTGTTGATGAGTGAACCCTCATCTATTTCGGATCCAACGATTCTCATAAAACCCCTCTTAACATCTTCAAAACACCCTCATCTCCGCACCACATCGGATTTGCACTCAATTTGGATTCTGAAAAATAAAATAAAATAAATTTAAATCTGATATGAATATATAATTTTGATATATATATATTTTAAATTATAATAATTTTATATTATTTAAGTGTATTCAATCTGATCTAATTTTAAATTTTAATATTGGTTGATGGATTGGTTGAAAAAAAATTTAATTTTAAATTAAGGAGTCAGATTTCAAACAATCAGATTTAAAGAGAGGATAAAATCTTTTTTTTTCAACTGAAATTTTCTTAAGATTATATTATTATTTATATGTATCCAATCTGACCTGATTTTAAATTTTAATATTAGTTGATGGGTTGATATAGAGAAATTTTAAATTTTAAATTAAAGAGTCAGATTTCAAATGATGAGATATAAAAAGAGAATAAAATCTTTTTTTTTCAGCTGAGATTTTATTGAGATTATATTTTCAGATGATGACACATGGCAGATTCTCATTGATTATACTTCTATTTTTATATAATATATTGATATACTCAAGCCCAGACCGAACCTGGCCCGACCCAACCCATCCGTCGATCAAGCCCAATTCTTATACGGCCCAGCAAACTTTTTCTAAGTACCAATGGAGAGGGTGGGTTCTCCAAGACCATCCATGATTGTGCAACGGTCACGATTGGATGGCTTCACCGACTTGACCCTTATGCATCTCAGTTGGATCCATTCAATCACGACCATTATGCTAATAATAGACAGTCGTGATTGGAGATCGGTGAAAATTTTTTCATGCTGCATTACCTCCCCATGAGCTGAGTTCTTTACCCAAATAATATTAATTTTTTTTTATAAAACTAATGCACCCTTCAACTTATTTACAGAAATGATGCAAAACCATAAAACGCCATTTCAAATGATATTTTTTTGATAGAAAATGTTATTTGAAATAGTGTTTCTTTGCTCCATGTCATCTCCCCCCGAGCCCCCGTGGAATTAAAGGATCAAAAAAAAAAATCACCATTTGTAATGGTGCTTTTGAAAGCGCCATTTCAAATAGTATTTTCAAAAGTACCATTTCAAATGATATTTTGAAAAGCACCATTTGACATGACATTTTCAAAGACGCCATTTGAAATGACGATTTAAGGTCCCTTAATACCCCTTCTTCCCTTTCATTTTTCATTCTCCGCCCATTCACCACCGAACCTTGCCCTTTCTCCGCCCGTTCACCGTCGATCTCCATCCGTTCTCTGTCGAACCCCGTCTGGTACGTTCTTCCCTCCCCTTCGATCTACCTACCCGTCCCTTCTTCCTTCAATCTATCGCTCCCCCCTCCCCCGCCCCTGGATCCGATGCCCTCCCGTCATGCCACCCCCTGCCCTGGCCCTCTCGAGGCCCTCCCACCATGCCACCCCCTGGTCCCCCTCCCCTTCCCCCTTTTCACCCAACGCCCACCTGCCACTCCACCCCCAGTTCTCCTCCTCCCCGCCCGACCGTCACGCCACCACCCCCCTGGCAGGTCCCTCTCCCCGCTCGAGGCCTTCCCACTGTGCCACCCCTCGGTCCCCTCCCCTTCCCCCTTCCCCCTTCCTGCCCAATGCCCTCCCACCACCCACCCTCGGTTTCTCCTCCCCCTCCCCACCTGACCTCCTATCGCGCCACCCACCCCCTGGTGGGTCCCCCTCCCCACTCGAAGCCCTCCCGCTGTGCCACCCTCGTCCGGTGTCTTCCCGCCAACCCCCCTGCCCCCGACCATCACCACTCATTTATTTTTTTATTTTTTTATCTCATTATCATCATTATTATTATTTATTTGCAATGTATTAGAGGTCTCTAATCAATTCGGTTAATATTATTGTTTCTTATATTTTTTTTAGAAATAGACTCGGACTTGATTTAAAAATGGATCCGAGGCTAATTTAAAATTTTTAAATATGTTACATTTCATAGAACCGTAATCCCGTCAGTTGATCAATATAGGATATTCTACAACATCCGTATAAAAATATATGAATAAATTATAAAAATTTTTCTAGGGTTAGATCGAAATTACCATATGAGTTCAACATTTTGAAAAACTACACCTACATCCCTAACGTCTATAAAAAATCTACATGTACTCCCCTAAGATGGGGACTAAATTATAGATTTTTCATAAATATCGGGGTGTAGGTGTATATTTTTTAAAATATTAGACTTAAGTATAATCTCGACCTAAACTTAGAAAGATTTTTATAATTTAATTATATATTTTTATATGAATATCATAAAATATATACATTGGTCAATTGATTGTTCAGTTTGGATAATTTAAAAATTACATTTAATTCTATAGGTAATTACAGTAATCAAACGATACGTAGAGAGTTTAAGAAAAATTTTGGATAGCATTTTTCTTTAGTTCTCCTCACACATTTTTAACTGTGTGGGAAGAACTGAGAAAAAATATTATCAAAATTTTTTTCGATCCCTATTGCATATCGTTTGATTACTATAATTAACTTATAGAATTGATGTAATTTTTAAATGGGATAGGACCTATCTTTACATATTAGTTGATGATAGGATGCATTTATCATGTAAGTCATTTGAAATGATAAAATAATTATTAATATTAAATTTTTTATTTTGATATTGTCATAAATTTTTTTTGAGAAAATAATCGTACTCGAGTTTGTCTACTATTGTATTACGATGGCATAATACAGAATGATGAAGTTGGCGTGCAGTACAGTCACCCTACAAATCGGATGATTAGGATATTTTCATTATTATCACATCAAAAATTATTGGACCATTTATACAGTAGTATTCCTATAGACAAAGAAAAATATGAAATCAAATTGAAATGGAGATCTCCTAATCTGTCGGGATAGTTAATACAGAGCAAGTATATCTTAGTTCCAATTAATGACGATAAAGATGTCCAAAAAATACTAATATTTTTTTTAAAATATTCAGAATATTAATTTTTAGAATTATATATTGAAAAGAAAGATATACCGAGCTTTGGGTACTATAGTCAGTTTTTAACTCAAGATGGCAATACTCCTGGGCCTTCCTTACCTTTCGTAACTCCTATGGTACAAACTGATAATGTCGAGGTCATATTTGTAGAACAATATTCTACTACTGCTGGCCTAGTTGTCCAATTATTTAAAGTCTTATAGTGACTTCTCCTATGATATCTTCTGCTATGGTGATTTTTTCTATGGTAGAAGTCGTAGTAAGTGCAGGATATGACACTCGTATACGGGATAATTACTGGATAAGTAGTGAAATAAATTTGATAATTTAAGTTTTGAGTCAGATGAAAGTGAGGATGAAGACTATTAGATGGAGAGGATAGTAGCAGTGATGATGATGATGATGATGAAGATGGTGATGAAGATGTTCAGCCTGATATTAATGTGAGAGAATCTCAATCTCATTTGCACGAACCCTCATAATTTTTTAACAACATAAATTTAGATAATGGTGGTTGTGTTAGCGCTGATCGAAGATTGAACTCTGACTATCAGTTTTGGAATTCTTCGATGACTGAATTTTCTAAAAATTTAATGTTTAAGAGTAAAGATTATCTAAAGAGAGCTGTTGATCTTTATCACATCCTGAAGCATCGAACATACAATATAGTTCAGTCACATTCAAAGTTATGGTCCATACGATGTGCATCATCAGATAATGTACAAAATTATAAATGAAAGTTTCATGCTGTATTGTTGAAAAAGTATGGATATTTTAAATCATAAAATATGAGGATCCTCACACTTGTTTGTTTATGGGGTTGAGTTGAGACCACAAACATATCAGTGAAAAGATGATTGGCATACTAGTCTGACATATTATTGAGAAGGATCCTGGTGTTAGAGTTGAAGCTATTGTAGCAACCGTTAATGATCAATTTCAATACACAGTATCTACAAAAAAGCATAGTGTGGAAAGCAGAAAGCATTGATTGATATTTATGGAGAATGGAAGCCGTCTTATGCTAAATTATCCTATTATATGACTGTACTCCAACATGCAAACCCCGATACTGTTGTTTCATGAAATTTTTTTCAAATTATAAATTTCAATATTCAGATTTTAAATTATATTTTTTGAACTTTCAAACCATCCATCCAGGGTTTTAGGCACTGCCGTCCTGTAATCATTATTGATGACATGCACTTGAAAAGTTTAAAGGTAAGATGTTAATTGCAATAGGAATTGATCTAGATAATGAGATATTTTTCTTAGCATATACTATTGTAGATGAGGAGACAACTGTCAGTTGGAGTTGATTTTTTTTCCAGCTCAGAACACATGTCATCAAAAATAGAAATGGAGTATGCTTAATTTCTGACGAGCATCCAGATATATTAAATGCCATTACAGATGAGTCTATTGGATGGAGTCCGCCATGTGCCTATCACTGATACTGCTTAAGACATATCTGCAGTAATTTCAACACTTACTTTAAAAATGTACAATTCAAAAGAATAGTATGGCAAGCAGGAAGTATTCGTCAAGTTCGCAAGTTCAACTTTATCATAGGTAGGATCAAAACAGTAAATGAAGAAGCTTGGAGTTGGTTGTCTAAGTTAGAAAAAGAGAAGTGGACATTGGCACATGATGATGGCCTGTGCTATGGTATCTTAACTATAAATTTGTCGGAGATTTTTAACAATATTTTACGAGGAGTTAGAAATATGCCAATTACAGCTTGTATTCAAATAATATTTTATCATTTTATGAAATATTTTAATACGAGACATGTCCAAGACTTAAGATATGTACAGAAGAATTCAAATAATCTTTTTACTCCTCATGTTGCTATTAAGATTGCTGAAGATCAAGTTAAAGCTAACCAGCACCAAGTAACAGCGTTCAACCTTCAAAGAGGCATATATAAAGTGCTTACGAAGAGAGCAAGCACAGAATTACGAGGTGGAGAAAATTTTCATAGTGTTACTTTAACTGAAAAAAAAATATTTTTGTGAAAAGTGGAGCATGTACAAATATCCATATCTACATGTTTTAGCTGTGTACCAAGAAATTACTGTATATTTTAGTGGAATTGTGGATGATGTATATATAATTACAGCGTATATGAATACTTGAAGTGACGAGTTTAATCCATTACCACATAAAGATTATTAAATGCATACACGTATGTTCAAATATATTCCTGATCATCATCGTTTGAGACCCAAGCAGAAAAAAAGATCAATATCAATAAGACTGCGAAATGAGATAGATGATAGATAAATAAGAAGTAAGAATCACTATGACATTTGTAAGGAACAGGATCATGATCGCCGTCGCTGTCCTATGATACTTTAACATACATCAACTTTAAGCAGTGAAAGAAATTAAAGACCTTGAAGATATATTTTTAATATTATTTTATATATTTTTATGGGATAATATTTTCAATATTATTTTATATCCAGAGATGAACTGTATTGTGTGTTTAAGTTATATTATGTGATAATATTGTGCTACCAAATATTTACTAGTAATGATTAGTAACATCATCATTTTCATGCATTGAAAATTATATTTCTCATGAAATGAATGGCTATCATATTTTTCATGCTCTAATATACTTGAGATATATATCATTGTTTTAGATTCATTAGCGTGTTATAGCTTACGATCCACGGCATCCAAACCCTCGAGACAGGAGTATTCTTATATTGTAGGAGCACCATCAGTCACATATTATTTTAAATGGCAGTGTAAGCATTCCAATCATACTCTTACTACTTATATTTTTTATACAAAAATTTTTGTTAAAGTCATATACGTTATCTAATTATTATATCTTATTGCAGGAGTCCAGACACCTTCGACTACGACGATCCGATGCTGACTTTTGGAGGACAAAGCATATCCCACCTAAAGTACTTGATTATTTACGATATCTGAGATTCTATTGAGTGTATGAGATTGGTCACATATAAATGGATGTTGGTCTTATTACTGCATTGCTTGAGAGATGGCGTCTAGAGATATACACATTTCATCTTCCATTCGGTGAGACGACCATCACGTTACAGGATATTAGCATCCTTACCGGACTATCAGTTGACGACGATCCAGTTACTGGAGTTGATCTCACGCTTACCATTCTAGAGTGGCAGGCTTTGTGCTTACAATTACTAGGGTTTGAGCTCGAGGTCCAATTTTTCGATCATTCACGACTGAGGATAGAGTGTTTAGATGATTGTTATCGATATTTGCACATTGGGGATGATGCACCAAATGAGATGGTGTAGTAGTATGTCGGGGGTCAGATGCTGTGGTTGTTAGGTGGTGTTCTATTACCTGATACTTCATCAAACAAAATGAAGTTGATGTTTTTACCATTATTGAAGAATTTAGAGTTCGCTCGTAGACTCAGTTGGGATAATGCAGTACTAGCTTGCTTGTACAGGGCTATGTGCTGGGATTTTTATGCTGACCAGAGTGAGATTGATGGTTATTTTATATTATTACAGATATGTAAATTAAAAATTTATATTTTTAATATTCTATTATAGCTCTGATTGGGTATATCATGTATGATTTTTTTTGAAATTTACAGATTTGCATATGGGAGAGGATGCCAACTATTAGTCCTTTACGATGACAGTTGCTTGAGATGCCACCAGAGCAGCATGACCCTGATGTCCCATTCAGACTAAACGGACTGTTGAGATATAGGTATAAAAATATTGCTTCTTTTACTTAAAATTTAGTACTATTTTTAATCCGATAAAATTTATTTAACATGAATACACTATCGAAGCAGATAGAACGTTGCATTCAACGTTCACCATGTATCGACGAAAGTGGCACAGGTTTATAGGTGCCAGTTGGATACATTAGTTGATACGTATAGACGAATAATTTGATTTATTTATAAATATCATTTTACAGTATTCATAATCTATTAAAAATTTAGCTTACTGATTTATTTTTATTTTTAACTTTATCAAATTTTATGAGAGCCATATACAGATGAGATATTGGCCATATTACCGCAGATGTGTACGGTTAGACATGACATATGGACTGCTAGGGTGCCACTTATTTATTTTGATGTGGTATAGTATCTTTCTGATCATGTGCTACGGCAGTTTGATCAGATTCAGAACATCCTAGAGCAGTTTGATACTAGTCAGAGACTTCATCATATTGATCGACGAGAGAGAGCTCGTATTGACTGACGTATTAGACATGCAGAGTACATCATCATTTGGAATGCACGTTGAGATCATATAGTTCATGGTGATCACATTTTGAAAGCCATCCATATACCGAGGACTACATGGCTTGATTTTTTAGCATTACAGTGTGAGTCATTGGACAGGCTCGGTATGCAGTTCCAAGATACGAGGGTGAGAGTTATGCTGTGTATTTTTTGATAAGATCACGAAAACTATACTTTATATCAATATCTTTACTTCTAATAATTAAGATTATAAAATATTTTATGCAGTTCTATTATATCTTTATTTTATATTTTATAGTATATTGCTAACTTTGTTTTTATTATGTTGGACACTCGTCGTACTTTATCTACGATTGATGAGGATGAGCAGATTCGGATATTGTGTGAGATGGAGAGATCATGTTCACAAACATTGGTGGCGATTGGCGTTAACCCAGATAGTTGTGCGCCTTGGCATGGAGCAGCCAGTGTGCCAGATATGAGATATACGCTGTCACCATATGTTCCATATATACCATCACCGTATATTCCGTAGATGTCATCACTACACGCTGCACAGATGCCATCACCTTTTGATCCACAAATGACAAGATCTTCTTCTTCCTACATGTCCCAGATGACATCACTGGGTCCCAGTTGGCCACATGAGTATGACACTTTCTTTTTAGGCCTATCCTAATATCTAGATGAGGGGGTTGAGGGGTCACTCAGCCCGTAGATGCTCCGACAGCACCAGTTATTCTTGAGCAGCATGACCAGCAGACGTCCACTGATATAGGGGAGGAGCTATCACAGCAAATATAGGAGCAGGAGCGATCGGTGAGGACTTTCATGACAAAATCTAAGCGACCACGGCCACCATGACGTTCTTATGGGATTTAGTATTTTTTAGATTTGTACTTAGTATTTTTGAGACTTTTATTATACTATTTTTTATACACTTGACGTTTTTATTTTATTTTATATTATTAATTATTATTTTTATCAGAGATTAGTTTAATTTCAAGTGATCGGATGTTATATTTTTTGGATATAGATACATCATGTAGTCTCATTTGTCTCAGAAGACTAGGAGAAAAAAAGTTATGCTAAAAAAATCATAGAAATGACTTTTCTTCATTCCACGTCATCTCCTCCCCCCGTCTCCCGTGGAATCAAAGGATTAAAAAAAAAAAATCATTTGTAATGATATTTTTCGAAAACTTTATTTAAAATGGTACTTTATAATTTTACATTATTTCTGTAAATAAATTAAAAAATATATTAATTTTATAATTTTTTAAAAATATTATTTAAGTAAAGAACTCACGTGAGCTCACCCGGCCTCGAGTACGGTTCGACTACGTTGTTCCACGAGCGACTAGGATTGTCAACGGAGTTTCCTAGACGACGAATCCGGGGGTTACCGCATCCAAAATGAGGTTACGAAACAAGAGAACTTGTTTCTCACTGCAGGGACTTCTATTTGGGGAGAAGTGGGGGGACTTCTGACCCGGACGCTTCCCCCTCCCTTCCCTCTTCTCGGGCCCTAGCCTAGGGTTTTGCTCCAGATCTGACTGCTTTCTAGACGGTTTCTCAGATCTCTTGGGATCTACTCTCATATATTTGAGAGAAATCTTGAGAGATCAAAGGAAGGCAGAGATCAGGAGGAATTTGGAAATTTCCTTTTTTTTTTTTTTATAGAATATTGTTCTGGTTGTTGTTGGGTTTGTAAGGATGGCGGAAAATTCAGTGCAATCGCGGTATGTGAAGCTAACGAAAGATCAAGAAGTGCCAGTGGAGGAGATTCGCCCTGGAGAGCTGAATCAGCCCGTTCGTGTTCCCCAGGTTTGTTAGAGTCTCGATCTTGGATCCTTTTAATGATCAGATCTCCTAGAAACGTTCCAATGCAGTTCGTTTGTTTTGAATTCTGACCTTGCTCTGGATCCGGTTTTATTCTGTTTATTTGGTGGAAACTTTAATACTTGCCGCTGATTATTTGGCACCGCCATTTGGGCCCTTCTTTGTGACATTACCTATTTGTCTGATCAGTTGGAGGTTCATAGATGTAACGAGTGCGGGCAAACCTTGCCGGAAAGCTATGAGCCACCAGCAGATGAACCCTGGACGACTGGAATCTTTGGCTGTGCTGAGGATCCTGAGAGCTGTAAGATTTGCCTCTTGTTTTATATGTTAGAAGTTGGAACTGTGTTTCTTGTATGCTAGTACATTGTGGAACATGGTATGGCCGGGTTACTGAGAGGAACATTTGGTTTCTTGCGCGACTATCTGGGATAATTGCTGAGTGGTTTAATTAATTCTGTAATGTTTATATGCTTATTTTTGGAGCAGAACACATAATTGCTGCAGAACTAGTCTATGTAAAAGAAATTCGCCATTCCTCATGACAACCTTTTCTGTAACTCATGCTAGATGTGTTTTGATGTATTATTTAGGTTTTTGAGACACTATATTCATTTTTAGACTAATTATATCCGCTGGCATGATTTGTCATAAAGCACATTCCTACTAGGAAAAGATTATGAGTGAAAACATTGCCAAATTCACAAGGTTGGTCATTTTGGACAAAGTAGCTATTGCAAAGATAATGAACTAGCAGTGCCGTACTTTCTGAAGCTCCTAGTTTGGACTACTTAAAACTAGTACACCTTGTATATGACCATATAGGGGAGACCTGGTAAAAATGCCGAGGGGGGTGTTTTAGGTTCCTGGCTAACATATTTATGTGATCTCTCTCTCTCTCTCTCTCTCTCTCTCTCTCTCTCGGTTTGAATGCGGTGCAGAGAGGTTGCTGATCTAGCAAGTATATCACCTGTATAGGGTCCAATTCCAAGTCTCCAACTGAGATACCAAGCTGTTTCACTTCTCCACATAGAAGATATCCCTCAGATACCACAATTTGACATTGATAGTATCCTTTACAAATGTTAATTCCACTTGAACTTTGAATGCTTTAGCATTATCTTGGAATTTCTGCACAACATCAATTTTATGGTACTTATGCTGAGACTTCTATTCACTTAACTGTGAAGATAATGCCAATTTGGTTTATTTATTGGTTCGTTTATTTTTTTTGGTGTACTTTGGGAGCTTGGAACTGGCTTTCATAAGATGGATATATATCAAATTAACATAATTAGAAAGAAAATATATAATTTAAGCCTGTGGATAGGTATCATAAAGGCATGAATGCCTAATTGCTAGAATGATCATTGGATTGTAGATCATACGGATGGATTTGATTTGAAAGAACATGGTTTTTCAGAGATGAGCAAGATATTAGATAAGCAAGACATCGAGAGCATTAGGTTTTGGAGCACTTGGGATATGAGTAGGACTGGCAAAATATGATCTGACCCGTCAATTTGACCCATATTCGATCCGCTATAAACAGGTTTGGATTTAGGCTAAACGGATTTGGGTCATAAACGGATCGACCTATTTAATCCGTTGAATAATTGGATCGGATTTGAGTTTTAGATATCTGACCTATTTAATCCGTTTAATATTCAGATCGGATTGAGTCAGATGATTCATTTAACATGTTTAACCTATTTCTGATCCATTTAATCCGATCTGTTTAATCTGTTTAACTCATTTAAGATCCATTAAATTTGTTTAAAATTTGTTTAACCTATTTCTGACTCATTTAATCTGATCTGTTAATCTATTTAATCCATTTAACCTAATTTGACCTATTTAATAAACGGATTAAATAGGTCGGGTCGGGTTACCTGTTTAATAAACAGGTTGGGTTCCAGTTTGAATTTTTGATCCGTTTAATAAACATGTCGAGTTTGGGTTGATGGTTTTCTGACTCAACTCGTTTATGATCCGATTCGTTTATGATCCGATCCGACCCGATTGCCACCCCTAGATATGAGATATGATTGTTAGATGGCTGGAATGCATATGTGTATGCATGTGCATATGTAAATGTAAATGCGTTTTTATTATAGATGTGTATATGTTTTTTGAGTGCGTTCTCTATTTTTGGAATTGCAATGAGATTTGAAGTGGAACATCCTTTTTGAGCGAGATAGTGCTAAATTGTTTGAGATAGGAGGATTTGGACTAGAAGACTAGTAAACTTTCAGCATGCCACAATTTATCGACCTACTAATGGATGGTGTTAGCCAATTTGCTTGGCAAATAATGTATCAGACTATGAAAACTTAAGTGGTTCATAGTATTTACCTTGTTAACCACCGTGGATTATCTGAAGGAGAAGAGGCATCCATGTGGGTAGTGGTGCTGCTCATTTGAAGAGGTAAACGTAAAATATATCGTGCTCTTCCTAGTTGTGGCTTGACATGGAGAATCAAGGGTAGTCTATTGTTCGCATGTAATGGTCTACCTCCAACTATGAGATATAGTGAAGGCATGCCTTCTTTGTCATAGTTTCTCCCAGTGTGGTAGAGAATGAGATTATGAAAGAGAAGTTCAGAAAATAAAATAATTAAGGCATCAAGCTCATGGAGGACAAGGATTAAGCCTTCATTGGTGACGATATGTCCATATGAACTTAAAACTAGCTTGTCTGAACTAAGGATGGTGTTTTATTGTGGTAAGACAAAAATCTTTGGTTGATTTTTTAGTTTTTGACTTGTTTCTCTTTGTACAAGATTGCGGATTCTAATACTTATCTTGAGGGTCCATTTGGTTGGAGGTAATCTGGCATGAAAAAATGAATTCCATGTTAGATTTTCATGTTTGGTATGAAAAATGGAAGAGAGAGATGGTAAAAAAATAGTGGGTCCTATATTTATTTTTCAGAGAGAGGATAAAATAAATACCATGGGAGGTTGGTATTTGATAAATTCTCGAGTGGTGGTAATCCATACTTAACAAAAATACCCCCAATAAGGCTGCATATGTAATCATTAAATTTATTTTAATGTATTTCTAAATTCCTTCAATAAATAGCTTTTGCAAAAAAAATTAAGATAGAGATGGCATTATGCAAAGGGCTATGTGATTATAGTCATTGTATAAAAACTAATTGGAGATGACAATGCTATCCTAGAATTAAAAAAATACTTTACGTTGAGGGGTATATTTGTAAATTTTGTCATATTCCTATATAGGATTACCTCCAATCAAACGTAGTAATCTTTTTCTAATGTCATTTTCTGAAGTAATTTTTCTACCAACTAAACATAGTAAAAATTATTTTCTTTCGCAATCATTTTCTCAGATAAATGATTCCCATGAATTGTCATAATTTGACACATCCCGATCAAACAAACCCTAAAAGTAATTGTTCATTGGTGCATCACTTGTTTTTTCTTCTAAAATGTTTCTCCTTGATTTTCACAAAACAATTTAATTCTTGCTGCCCGTCAAGAGGGAAAAAATCGAGATTCACATAACTTAAACGTGGATCGTTAAATCAAGGTCAAAGAGAAAAAGTCAAGGATTAAAAAAAAAAGAACTTTGCTCAAACAAAGAACTGAAACAAATTGAGGTGGGATGGCACGGTGTTTGGGTGGCGAAGGTTGAGATGTCAGCAAAATAAGGAAGATATGTAAAGCAATTTTTGAACAGTTAATGATATCTCTGACTTCTATTTTAATGCCACCAAATATATATTTGGAAAAGGAGTTGATTGACAAAAGTTTTCTTTGAACTACTCTTGCTGGAATTGTGCTTGATGCTAAGAGAAATTTATGAATATCATCAGGGCTAATATAAGTTCACTTTTCAGATTTACTTTTGATTTATTCTTCGAAGTCTTTTAAGCATAGAGGCTTACTTGGGAAAGAATATTGTAAGTTCTCTCCTTCCTTTCAGTCAGTGATGAGCTTTGCATCACTATGACTGCAATTAGATATCTTCTAGGAAATTTACATAGATTAAGATCCTCCTTCAAATTGGGTGAAAAATATGTATCATAATTACGTGGCCATGCTGCTTTCGGAATAAGTGTGAATTCTGGAGTTTCAAATCAAAATTTTCAATAAACAGAGGCTAATTGTATACAGTTTTCTTTTTCATCTTGTCTATGGACTCAACCAGGATCCCAACATGTCCTCCTTTCCGGTATCATTTCTTAAATTTTCTCCAAATTGGATTTACTCTTCATGTAGATCAGATTGCTTGATATATTTCTATGTTAGATGTTTGCTGCACCTATAAATGCTTGAAGATCCCTGCCTGACTGCTTTAAGTATCTGACTGTATTCTAAATCGACAAATCTCATGTGTTCTTGGTCATGGAATGTGAAAAGCTTAAACAACACAAGACTGTTTGCAATGTTTTGGAAGCACTCTAATTTTTTGAGGAGCAGTTGGATGCTCTATCAACAGAGTTCAAAGTATCTGTAGCTTTCATTAGGGCAACACAAATGGTTCTAGGTAGTAAACTTGATGACTGTTAACTGGAGATCTTACAGTTCATTCAACAGAAACTTGACAAGCCAATTTATCGTGGAAGACTTGAACATGATAGAAATGAAGTTTGCTGAAGATTTACCTGCTGATGGTCCAGAAAAGAAACATCATCCTTGATTCAAGATTAATGATTGCAGATATGATGAGTTATATACAAGTCATTCTACCATGACTCGAGGGATATGAAGCCTCAAAGGTGAATTGGTGCTTTTTACTCAATTATCAAAGGACAGTTGAGCAGTTATCTAATAGTCAAACCAAAGATTGAATCTTGGAGATCCAGTGATTGTGTGATGGATACAAAAGTCGATGCATGAATATGAAAACTAGTCCATTTAAATAGGAGAAAAAAATACCAGTTTGTTCTATATTTTTGAAATTATTTGTGTATTATAAAGTCCCAAAAAGTCAAACAGGTTGCTCAGGATTCAAACAAGTATTCTATTATTTTGGAAAAATCATATGTCTACGTATTTTGTAGATTCTCTTCCCCCCCTCCATTCCCATCCTTTCAGTTGATTGATGAGGCCAGTATTACTACAGCTGCACCTTTTTCTTTTTATGTATGAAAGCTAGATATACTGGGAACCTTATTTAAACTATGGTTAAAAAGATATTCTTTAGTGTAATTTTATGTCTGATATATATTGAACAACATTTTTTTGCTTATTTTTTTTTGAAAACATTGGATTTCTTGTAGTCTTCTTCTCCTCTTAATTGTGGACTAAATGGAAACACCTATTCTTACTTTTCCCCTCTCTTCTCAAATTTGCTCCAAAATCATATTTAATTTTCATTATAGCAGATCACCTGATTATTTTTACATGAATGAGCTTTCCTTTAGCATGCACTTTTGAGAGTAAACAACTGCATAGCATGAAGTTCGATGCTTAAAAGTTAAAAATTCATTTAGCTAGAACAAACATTGATCTTTAGATTTGTGTAGCTGACTGTTAATTAGCAGGTTATTTGGTGACCTCTTCTCTCTCTCCCAGAACCTAATTTCTTGCTGGAGTGGCACTCCTATTTGTCTTTTCAGAGTAGAAAATTTGATCAAATGTTGAACATTCTAGAATGACAGGCAGTAAGCCTCCTTTCTAAAATGTCATTATTAGGTCATTGTCCCATTTCCGAATCCTTACAATATTGGTTCTCAGCATGCTGATGTAAGCAACTAAAGACTACTTAATTTCATTCCCCACATCTAGAAAATAACGTAAATCAACATATTTTTCTGAACCCATGAGATGACTTTTTTGTCTCAACAAATTCTCCCTCTACACTTCTTACCTTGTCCGGTGGAGAAGGGCTCAAGTCTCTCAACAAAATACTCCCATAATATCCCAAAACATATAGAAGTTCCAGCTTAAGGGGTAAGTCCTTGAAAAAATTGAAGAATTCAAGCTTTCTGATTCTTTGTGATTCCATGACAGAGAAAACTATAAAGTTGTTAACACAAGAAGTTTAAAACTACTCTTCAAGGAATTATTGTTTATGCTATACGGGAAGAGGGTCAGGAGCTCCCACGCACCATGCAAACATTTCAGATTAAAGGGCAGCATAGCTAATGTATAATGCATACAACTTGATTAGAAACATCACTTGAACTTATGATTGAATATTTTCTAATGAGACCATAATGAAGTTATTTATTCTCCTTGTTCCACTTTAACAGATAGGTCAGGAAATAACAACGTGAAGATTTTTCTTCTCTCATGTTTACTCTTGGAACAAAAGCTGGCTTTCTGCTGTTTCTGTGTTTCTTTCTCTAGTCCATGTAAACTTTGTCCAATTTATTCAGAAACAAATACGAAAAAAAGAAGAAGAAAGTTTGACTTTGAACTTGAATGAGTCTCGATGTACCTTCAATACAAGTCTGGATGTTCAAATCTTTATAATGATTTTACCAATATTTTGTGCTTAATATGGCAACACCACCAATATCACAAACAGGCATATTACAGCTGATTGCTAGTGCATTAAGCACATTTTCAAAATTTCTTTAGTATTATTTTTTCAAGACCTTCTGAAAAAGTCTGGATAATTGCAGGTCTATCTTGTTCAAATATCAGGCATGTACTTTTATCTAAACTAAGATGGAGCCATGGAGGGGACACATAAGCATGTAAAAAATGGACCTTTCTTTTATGGGAACTGATTTTGATCCTTAAAGAAAAAAAACCATAGAACTCGACAAAGAGCTCTTCTTTTGGATTCACTTATGTAGTTAGAACAGGAAGATGTAGTATAATGTCTGTTTTGCTCTGTTTTCTGCTCTAACAACACCCAGTATAATGTCTCGATTATGCTCTGTTTTCTGCTCTAACAAAACCCAGTATAATGTCTGTTTTGCTCTGTTTTCTGCTCTAACAAAACCCAATTTAATCTTGCCTGCTCTGATGTCGTAGACCCACATATTCTTAGTTCATAACCATGCAAGGGATTGTCAGTTATCTCTATTGATTTGTGTATCTATCATAAAACAAACATATATCATGTAATATGGGGTATGACTCAAGGATTAATTAAATCACTCCTTCTTTGTGATGATAGGTTGGACTGGATTATTCTGTCCCTGTGTATTGTTTGGGCGTAATGTTGAGAGACTGAGAGAAGATATACCCTGGACAAGACCTTGCACTTGCCATGCTATCTTTGTTGAGGGTGGTATTGCACTGGCAGCGGCTACAGCTGTGTTGCATGGCATTGACCCAAGAACATCATTTCTAATCGGAGAAGGGCTGTTGTTTACTTGGTGGATGTGTGGAATCTATACTGGTATTTTCCGGCAATCACTGCAGAAGAAATATCATCTCAAGGTGAACCTTTTTTTTTTTTTGCTCTCTTAAATGCATGTGCTAAATGCCAATCTAGAGTTTTGCAATAGAAGCATTGATCTCATTTTTTTCACTGAAAAACAAAAGGAGACCTGCATTTTGTTGCATTTGTAGCTTTTCTAGAATTAAATAGAAATAAATGATATTGGAATTATACACATTCATTATTTTGCCAAGGGGTGCACATATTCTCTTATCTTTCTAGATTTGTGGACTCTTGTTGGAAATACCTTGGTTGACTTGTGCATGTGCATTTTCCTTGAGTATATGATATTGATCCTTTGGTGACCATTAGGTTAGGGGATAAAGGCTGCTTATGTGTTTTCTTTAATGAGTTTGCCTATTTCATGTACATGCAATATCTCCACAACCTTGACCATTGATTTGGGTTGGTTTAGGTGTTTTTTAATGTGTTTTTGTAGTTCATCTGTTTCTAAGTATCCAAAAAGCAAAGTGTCTTTAAAATATTTTCTCACCTTTTCATACTAACAAGGCGAGATACATTGTCATGGAGGCGATTCCCATCTGTTCTACACTGGATGTTTCTAATACTTTTGCTCGAATACTAGCAGGTTTTAGCATCAGGCTTGACAGACTGTCTCTGGGTTCTCTCAGCTCCAAAAATTAGGGTTTAACATCAAGACTGTACATGGATGTGTCTGAAAGAATTTATTGCAAATTTGTTGAACTGATCTAAGCATTCAAAGTGTTAATGTTCAATAAGTTTGACAGTAGAGACAGATAATCGAAACACTTATTGTCTATGAAAACAACAGACAAGATCAAATGTGGACGCACACTGTGGTCTCTTCCACCATTTTTCTCAAAAAAAATGTGGACATGTGATCCACAGATGAAAATGTCTTATCGATGCAAACAATGCATCCAAAAAAAGAAATGAAAAACGAATGCACAGTCCTAATATTTCTCATGTAAATTTTGTATTCATTAAGTATGTTGTTAGATATTTGTTTTATTTGTTCATGTGTGTTGTATTTCTACCTTTAGAAAGTCATGATTCTTTTCTTAAAGGAAAAAAGAGTACTCGAATTATCAATACTGATTTATTTCAGTGGCTTGTTCCACAATCTAACCCCAGCTGCTGATGTTCCCGGACATTTAGTGGTGTAGTTTTCTCTTCAGTTTCTATGTATTTACGAGGCACATATATGAAGCAAGTTGATGGTTGAGATGGAATCAATCATCATTGGTAACATGGGAGGTATTTGGCCCATCACTTGAGCATCTGCAGTTATCATGCATTTTCTTGGATGCATCAAAGTTGAAGAGAGAACCTTAGTGAGATAAATATAGAGATGTTAATGCTAGATATTCATGATCTTTTTCTCTCAGGTGCTGATGTTTTTAACTGGCCAAACTTTCATTAGCAGTTGTCTACTTGATAGTTTGAATTGCATTATGGTATCAGCACCTTCCTAAATCATTTCCTAAAATTTTGCTTGCATGTGACTTTGACCTGCTTGGGTAAGGTTTATCCCATCTATTGGTCATTGTTGATTAGTATCTTGTAATGCATTGCAGAACTCTCCATGTGACCCCTGCATGGTCCATTGCTGCATGCATTGGTGTGCCATGTGTCAAGAGCATCGAGAAATGAAAGGTCGCCTGTCTGATAATGTTGTTATGCCAATGACTGTCGTGAATCCACCTCCAGTGCAGGAAATGAGCATGACTGAGAATCATGGTTCCACAGCCGCTGATACAGGTGCTCAACAAAATGAACATGCCAATTTGGAGATACAAGCTTTATAGATAGGGTATTCTGTGATGGATAAGATTAGAGGAATTTTGTGAGAGAACAATGTTTGCTGGCAAATTAGCCATTCCCTTCTTTCTTCTTTTTTCTATCTGAAAAATTATGTCACCAAGATACTTTGCTCGATGCCTAGTTATACCTCAAGAGCTTTTCTACTGTCATTTTAGTTCTTTGTTGGACACAGAACTGGGGCAACTCTATAAAAACTATGGATCTGTTATTCATGTAAAGATTAATATCCAATGCTTGTTGGTTCAACTTCAAAAAGATTGCAGCTTTGTTAGAGTTCAGGCAATGATTTGGCATTCATCGGTTCGCATAGGCTTGATGCTCTTTTCTATTATTAAAGGTGCTTAAAGGGCTTAACGGGTCTTGGTATGGCTGAATTGGAACCTCATATTCAAAGTGATTGAACTGGACTAGAAGTTTTCTCAAGATTTGCCCATATCTTTGAACAGAATATTTGGGCATCTTTACATTCCAATGCTCTTGCATCTGTTGTCTTTCTGAATTGTTGATTGTGCCCTTTGGAATCATGCATTGCATCTATTCTACTGGACAAGTGGATGGCACCAAAAAATATTTTACTAGTTGAATCCTTTTCCAACTATAATGGATTCAAAAGCAAGATTTCTCTAAAATCCTTCAGATTTTTGTTAGTTTGGAGGATAAGTGCTGCAATGTCCAGTTATCATAGCAAAGAAAGGTGTTATGCCATTGGAAGCTATAGTGGTGGTGCATTAGCTTAATATTAGAGTTAAAATTATGCCTCAAATCGGAATACAAAGTAACATGTTCTAGTTGAAGGGTGATTTGTGATTTTGTGAAAGCTTGGTATTGGATGGCCAATTATTTTGTGAATGGATACTATTTCTAATTATTCTGCATCAAAGAGCTTAATTCGTGTGCTAAATGTATTGACTCTTTTAGATCGATGAAGTAAATTGACTCAATGTGAGGAAAAAAATAGTAGATAAGTAGTGCAGTAAAAAGTGAATAAATGGTTACAATTATAACTATTTTGAGTTTCTATTTTATTATTTTGAATGTTTATTAAATAGAGACAAAAAATATCATCAAAAGCTTGTTTGGACAGGATTATCTTTTGTCTCAAGTGGCGAGATGGAGTTTGATTTCAGTTGGCATCAACTCTTCAAAAGTGGAGCGAACATAGGATAGAAGGTGGCGGTTAGTTTTTCCTAATCTCTCTCTATCGATAAAAAAAAAAAAACTAGGATGAACATGAGAATTGAAGGGAAGTTTTTTTTTTAAATATTATAAATAAGCAATATAAAATAAGTCCCACAGGAGGGTAAAGCCTCATAAGTAGATATTGATTTTTATTATTATAATAGGGAAACCTCTAGCCTGAAGGAAGAGGGCAGGAGTCCACTCCTTTTTGACTCTATCTTTGTAGTAATTTTCAAAATGCTATCACATTCTAAGTAATCATTCAAAATGCTTGATCTTTTTGTTTAGCCCCTTTAAATCCCCATGCAGTGCACATGATAAATAGTGGCAACAAGATCTAAAATCTAATTCCATTTTTTCTATAAATTATGTTTTTATTTCGCTTCTTTGTGTATCTTCTCATAATTGTAGTATACAATCATATGCATGGTTTAGCCTCTTGCAAACAGCTTTACTTATTTATCTTTTCTGACTTCTCATTGCAAACAACTTGATCCAGCATCCCCTTTCCCATCTTAAAATGCAATTTCTTACATCTAATCTACCTTTTCTTAGTTGTTATTTTTATTTTTTATAGTGAGATATTTATATAATAGTAGAAATAGATGTATAGAGACTGATCGCTATAGCTAATCCTCATTGGGCAAAAGAACTTGAAACAGAAAAAGAAAAATATCATTGAATCCTATGTCAAATGGTACAACTTTTTGCCACTTCAAACAAAAGACAGCGTTACATTTTGAAGGGCTTCTACTCTCAATACTTAGCCTCCACGAGTAATGACTCAGTTTGCCATGAGACTTGGGTAGAGGTGGACGAGCATAGGGTAGCAGATGGTGGAAGAATGACCAGGGTTTGCGCAAAGGGCTTGGATTATATCTTGAAAAAGTCTACAGTCTGTTCGCATTTGCAAACCGATGATTGGTGTGCACAGATGACCTAGCCCCTCCATCCAGCGGTGATTGGCACACATGGAGCCCCCCTTCTCCCCATGCATGACCCCCATCCAGCGGTGATTGGCACGCACGGAGCCCCTCTCCTCCTCATTAGTGATCCAATCACCGCGTGCGGTGATTAGATAGTTATGTCATATTTATCTAAATTGTTCAAATACTTTTAGAATTTATCTATTCTTATTTTCTTAGTATTTTAATGCGCAGGTAAGCATACACGATGATATGGCAGATGATGACTGTCCGACCATGTGGTCATCGTCTGTCATGTTGTCATCGTTTGCCACTCTGCCACATCGTTGCGTGTGAGTTAAAATGTTAAGAAAATAAGAATGGATAGATCCTAAGAGTATTTGAACAGTTTAGATAAATATCACATAACCACTCAATCACCGTGCGAGAGGAAGGGGGGTAGAGAGAATTTTTTTTAAAAAAAAGATGAGGGGTGGGGGAAATAAAAAGAAAAAAAAAAGAGAAGAGAGACTTTGTGCACATCAATTACTATCTATTCGTATATGCGAACGGACTTACTATAGATTTTTCTTACATCTTCCATACGAAAGAATGATCGATCCTCTTTCATCACATCTTGCACAATTCTCGAATTGCTCCAAACCCCTTCATTTATTTGCCTGTATAGATTTTTAAGCGGCTAGTATGCGTCCCAACCGAAGTAGTCCAAATTATTGCCTTTATTGAGCTATGGGTTTGGGCACTCACCAGTAACCGCTCCACAAATGTTGCTCATCCACATTGCAAACCAAATCTAGTCTAGTTTACCTTGCCATGTCATAGCCGTCACTAGATTCGTCGGTCCCATTCATGTCCGATTCACTTATCTTATATGCACGAGTCTCAAAGTCGTACGTGCATGATATCCGTTATTAAGTGAAAATTGTACAATATTCATGTCCGATTCACTTATCTTATATGCACGGGTTTCAAACTCGTACATACATAATACCCGCTACTAAGTGAAAACTAACTTAGGAACCGATGCAATACGAGTTCTTTATTCAAATAATATTATTTTTTTTAAAAAATTAATATATTTTTTATTTATTTATAAAAATAATATAAAATTATAAAATATTATTTCAAATGACGTTATTTCGATAGAAAACATCATTTGAAATAATATTTTTTCACTCCACATCACCTCCCTCCGGGCCTCCGTGGAATCAAAAGATCAAAAAAAAAAATTATTGACATTTTTGAAAGCACCATTTGAAATGGTGTTTTCAAAGATGCCATTTGAAATGATGATTTAAGGTACGATCCTCCTCCCCCTCCCCGTCCGACCTTCCGTCGCACCACCACCCCCCTGGCGGGTCCCCCTCCCCACCCGAGGCCCTCCCGACGTGCCACCCCCCGGTCCCCCTTCCCTTCCCCCTTTTCGCCCGACACCCTTTCGCCACCCCAACCCCCGATCCTCCTCCCCCTCCCCGCCCGACCTCCCGTCGCACCACCACCCCTTCTGGCGGGTCCCTCTCCCCACCCGAGGCCCTCCCGTCGTGCCACCCCCCCCCGATCCCCCTCCCCTTCCCCCTTCCCGTCCGATGCCCTCCCGCAACCCCACCCCCCGGTCCTCCTCCCCCTCCTCGCCCGACCTCCCATCGTGCCACCACCACCCTGACGGGTCCCCCTCCTCGCCCGACGCCCTCCCGTCGTGGCACCCCCGTCCGATGCCTTCCCGCCGACCCCCCTACCCCACCACCACCACTTTTTTATTTTTTATTTTTTTATCTCATTATTATTATTTTTTTGCAATGTATTAGAAGTCTCTAATTAATTTGGTTAATATTGTTGTTTCCTATATTTTTTTAGAAATAGACTCGGATTTGATTTAAAAATGGATCGAAGGCTAATTTAAGAATTTTAAATATGTTGCATTTCATAGAACTGTAGATCCATCAGTTGATCAATGTAGGATATTCTACGGCATCCATATAAAAATATATAAATAAATTATAAAAATTTTTTTGAGGTTAGGTCGAAATTACCACATGAGTTCAATGTTTTGAAAAACCTATGCTCACATCCCTAACATCTATGAAAAATCTACACGTACCCTCCTAAGGTGGGGACTAAATTGTAGGTTTTGCATAAACATCGGGCTGTAGATGTATATTTTTCAAAATACTGGACTTAAGTATAATCTCGACCTAAACTCAGAAGATTTTTGTAATTTAATTATATATTTTTATATGGATGTCGTAAAATATATATATTGGTCAATTGATTGTCCAGTTTGGACAGTTTGAGAATTGCATTTAATTCTATAGATAATTACAGTAATCAAACAATATGTAGAGGGTTCGAAAGAAATTTCGGACAGTATTTTTCTTTAGTTTTCCTTATATATTTTCAGTCGTGTGGGGAGAACTATGAAAAAATACCATCGAAATTTTTTTCGATCCCTATTGCATATCGTTTGATTACTATAATTAACCTATAGAATTGATGGGATATGATTTATCTTTGCCTATTAGTTGATGATAGGATGCATTTGTTATGTAAATCATTTGAAATGATCAAGTAATTATTAATACTAAATTTTTTGATATTGATATTATCATAGATTTTTCTGAGAAAATGACCAGCACTTGGGTTCGTCTACTATTGTATTATGATGGCATAATACAAAATGACGAAGCTGGCATGCAGTATAGTTATCCTGTAAATGGATGATTAGGATATCTTCATCATTATCACGTCAAGAATTATTAGACCATTTATACAGCAGTATTCCTGTAGACAAAGAAAAATATGAAATCAAATTAAAATGGAGATCTTCTATTTTGTTGGGACAGTTAATGCAGAGCAAATATATCTTAGTTTCAATTGATGACGATGAAGATGTCCAAGAAATACTGATATTTTCTTTAAAGTATTCAGAATGTCAATTTTTAGAATTATATATTGAAAAAGAAGATATACCAAGCTTTGGGTACTATAGTCGGCTTTTAACCTAAGAAGGCAATATTTTTGCGCCTTCCTCGCCTTTTGTAACTCCTATGGTGCAAACCGATAGTGTTGAGGCCATATTTACAGAACAACATTCTACTACTGTTGGCCCTAGTTTTCTAATTATTCAAAGTCCTATGGTGACTTCTCCTATGGTTGAAGTAGTAGTAAGTGCGGGATACGACACTCATATAGGAGAAGATGACTGGGTAGGTGATGGATAAATTTTGATAATCTAGATTTTGAGTTAGATGAAAGTGAGGATGAAGATTATTGGAAGGATGAGGACAGTAGCAGTGATGATGATGATGAAGATGAATATGGTGATGAAGATGTTCAGTCTGATATTAATGTGAGAGAATCTCAACCTCATTTGCACAAATCTCTATAATTTTTTAATAACATAAATTTAAATGATGGTGGTTGTGTTAGCGCTGGTCGAAGATTAAATTCTGACTATCAGTTTTGAGACTCCTCGATGACTGAATTTTTTAAAGATCTAATGTTTGAGAGTAAAGATCATCTAAAGAGAGCTGTTGATCTTTATCATATTCTGAAGCATCGGACATACAATTTAGTTCAATCACATTCAAAATTATGGTCCGTACGATGTGCATCATCAAGTAATGTACAAAATTATAACTGGAGGTTTTATGCTGTATTGTTTAAAAAGCATGGATATTTTCAAATCACAAAATATGAGGGCTTCACACTTGTTTGTTTATGGGATTGAGTCGAGACCACAAACATGTCAGTGAAAAGATGATTGGCATACTAGTCCGACATATTGTTGAGAAGGATCCCGATGTTAGAGTTGAAGCTATTGTGACAATCGTTAATGATCAATTTCAATACACAGTGTCATACAGAAAAGCATGGTATGGAAAGCAGAAGGCATTTGTTGATATTTATGAAGAATGGGAGTCATCTTATACAAAATTATCCTATTATATGGCTGCACTCCAACATGCAAACCTCGATACTGTTATTTAATGAGATTTTTTTCAAACTGTAAATTTTGATGTTCGAGTTTTAAATTATATTTTTTGGACTTTCAAACTATTCATATGCCGTCTTGTAATCAGTATTGATGGCACGCACTTGTATGAAAAATTTAAAGGTAAGATATTAATTGTAACAGGCATTGATGCAGAGAATGGGATATTTTTCTTAGCATATGCAATTGTGGATGAGGAGACGATTGCTAGTTGGAGTTGGTTTCTTTTTCAGCTTAGAATACATGTCGTCAAAGATAGAAATAGAGTATGCTTAATTTTTAACAGACATCCAGGTATATTAAATGCCATTACAGATGAGTCTATTGGATAGAGTCCGTCACGTGCCTATCATCGATATTATTTAAGACATATCTGCAGTAATTTCAACACTCACTTTAAAAATATACCATTCAAAAGAGTAGTATGACAAGCAGGAAGCATTCATCAAGTTTCCAAGTTCAACTTTATCATGGGTAGGATCAGAATAATGAAAGAAGAGGCTTGGAGTTGGTTGTCTGAGTTAGAAAAAAGAAGTGGATATTAGCACATGATGACGACCTGTGCTATGGTGTCTTAATTATAAATTTATTGAAGGTTTTTAATAGTATTTTATGAGGAGCTAGAAATGTGCTAATTACAGCTTGTGTTTAAATGATATTTTATCGTCTTGTGAAATACTTTAATATGAGACATGCCCAAGCTTTAAGATATGTACAGGAGAACTCAAATAATCTTTTTACTCCTCATGTTGCTATTAAGATTGCTGAAGATCGAGTTGAAGCTAACCAGTACCAAATAACAGCATTCAACCTTCAAAGAGACATATATGAAGTGCTTACGAGGAGAGCAAGCACAGGATTATGAGATGGAGGTGTTACGTCTCAAATCTGGGACATAACACGACCATGCTACTGAGAGATGGAGTCCACGATAACACGAAGCCAATCCATCATAATCATCTAAAATTTATTAAATAAAAAGATTTAATTCTTTTATTCATCAGATAATTAAATCAATATTGGTTCAGAGCATCTAAATATGAAAGCAAATACAAATTCATATCTCAAAATTCATAATTATTTACTATAAATTCGTGATCATCATATAATTAAACTTCATCTACAAAATTTTCAATCTTGCATCGTAGATCTCCAAAGCCTAAATTTCCTTCACCGGTCCTAACCCTATTTCTCTGTATAAGAAAAGAAAAATAAAAAGAATATGAGCTATACTAGCATAGTAAGTAGAACTTGCACTTCTCTATCGGATCAAGCATAAATTTTTATGATAATATAATATTTAAAAAATAATAAATAATATAAAATAAAATATTTCATAGAGCATATAATAAAATAAATCATAAACCAATCATGCATGCATAAAATTATGTAAATTTTACAATCATGAATCATAAATCATTTTTGTCATATATTCGTATCATGTTTCAAAATATTGCTCACAGACATTCCTGCTAAGATCACTATTACACCCATGACAGGGCTATATTTCTTAATCGATAAAGTTCTCGTTTCATGTGCCAACTTTATACCCATTGGTGGGGTCATATTTCTGTTAGAATTTGACGCCTCAAGATTCAGCCTATATTGAGCTCACAGCGAGGTTCGCGGTGAAAAACGAAGTCCAACGAGACCAAGATCACTCGAAACGGAGCTCGGATGGAGGAGATATGAGCTTTTGAAATCGACACGAGACCCGAGGTGGCGGAGGACAGCCGGCGGCCGGTGGCGGGCGGTAGCGGTGCGGCTGCAGGCGGCGGCGCGCGGGACGTGCGACCCACGTGGGCGGGCGGCCCAGCCTGGTGCGCGGCCCAGGCGCGCGTGGGCCCGCGCGCGGGAGCGGGCCGGCCCAGGCCCAGGCGGCCTGCCTGGCCCTTTACATCGGTCCACCATAGACCGGACGGTCTACAGCTGGGCCTGTGGACCGCGCGGGCGTTTCCCATGCATTTCGCACGGTCCATGGCACTATTTCGTGGACCGATCGCGATCGGAGGGCGTGGGTTGATCTGTTTTTTGATCCGACGGTTCAGAACCTGATTTGGGTTGATTAAGTACTCTTAAACCTAATCTAATTAGGTTTTAACCCTTTAAAAGGGCCTGTGGACGAACAGTAAAGTGGTGTGGTTCTATTTTTCACGCGTACGAGCCATAAGGAACCCGAAAGAAGAGAGAGGCGGAAGCGCTGAGAGAGGAGCAGGTGGCTCCTGGACAGCGGTCGCCAGGCACTTCAGGGGTTCAGGGAGTCTTCCAAGAGAGAGAGCTTTTGTGAGGAAAACTTCTAGTGAGAGAGAATTGGGTGTACAAGGGTTGAGGGTGAGTTCTCCTCTTGTAAAATTTCTTTTTCATAGTGAAGTTTGCGTGCCCCGTGGAGGCGAGCCCTTTTATGGCTGATCCACGTATTTTGATTGTTTTTCTTTTTATTTTGTTTCTTCTTTCTTTCTATTGCATCGCGTGGTACTGAAAGATCTTGAGAGGTGGTGTCCTAGCCAGACATCCACCCAACAAGTGGTATCAGAGCAAGGCGGTACAAGGATGCAGATTGCAGCGATGGTGAGCAAGACTGAAGATGGAGAAGACAGGAACAATCAAGATGGAGATCAACAAGTTCGATGGTAAGAGTAATTTCTCCTTGTGGCAGGCAAGGGTAAAGGACGTACTCATCCAACAGGGGTTGATCGATGCTCTCTTGTGCGATGAGAAGCCGACCACCATGGAGGTGCGGGATTGGAAACGGCTACAGATGCAGATGGTGAGTACCATCCGCATGTACCTGGCGGAAGAGGTGGTGATCCATGTGCTGAAAGAGACTTCTCCGATGGTGCTGTGGTCGAAGGTCGAGGAGTTGTACATGGCAAAGTCTCTCACCAACACACTTTTTCTCTAGAGGCAGTTTTACGAACTGCGGATGACTGAGGGACAGAATGTGCAAGAGCATCTGAGCCACTTCCAGAAGATCCTCACCGACCTCCTCAGTGTTGGCGAGAACGTTGAGGAGAAGACCAGGGCGTTGGTTTTGCTGGCGTCGCTTCTCCCTTCGTACGAGTCCTTGATGACTGCTCTTCTAGTAGGGAAGAGCGCTATCAAGATGGACGAGGTCACCGCGGTGATACTCCAAAATGAGATTCTCAGGAGGGAGAACCCAGCTTCGAGCTTAGGTGGCGGTAGCTCAGCTTTGGTGGCTTCTAGAGGAGCAGGAGGCGGTAGACGGAGCAGCAGAAGATCGCAACGAGGGCGATCCAAGTCCAGGAGGGACTTGAGCAAAACTAAGTGTTACCGGTGTGAGGAGTTAGGGCATCTAGCCAGAGATTGCCCTCAACTGAAAAATCGGATGGTGGCTGCTGTAGCGACGGCCGGCAGCAATTCAGATAGAGATGTCCTGGAGATATCTGACGAGGTATCTACTTCTTCCCAGTAGTGGATATTAGATTCTGCATGCCCCTATCATGTGTGTTGCAGAGAGGAGCAGTTTGACTTCCTGAAGAACAGTGAGGGTACTGTATATCTGCCGGATGGATCGAGCTGTGCGATCAAAGGTATTGGGACGGTCAGCTGGAGGACACATGATGGTGCAGTGAAGAGATTGGGGGATGTCCGATACATACCCAATTTCAGGCAGAATCTTATCTCACTTAGCAGATTGGATTCGAGAGGCTACAGGATGGTAGCTGATGGAGGAATCCTGAGGGTGCTATGCGGCGATAGGATTGTGCTGGATGGGAAGAAGGGGAGCAGAGGACATTATTACCTGGCAGGGAGCCCAGTGCGAGGTGGAGCTTCGGGAGCCAGGCGGAGCCCAGAGTGAGGTGGAGCTCTAGGAGGCGGATCTGGCATGAGACAGGAGACTCGGGACGATGAGAGGCGACATCGCAAGGTGAGATTCCTATTGCCGCAGGACGATGCCCCGAGCAGGTCTCGGGTCAGGAGGAGCACAGCATACGACGGAGATGGGATCGAGCAGCCTGGCTCGACTCCCATGTTTGTCCATCCATGATCAGCAGGCGATTGCCCCAGGGCATGGGGGCGAGGAGATCCAGAAGCTCTCGGAGTTTGGAGGAGGTCGAATATCGAATCGAGATGGAGATTGTTAGGATTTGATGTCTCGAGATTCAATCCATATTGAGCCCACAGCGAGGTTTGTGGTGAAAAATGGAGTCCAACAAGACCAAGATCACTCGAAACGGAGCTCGGATGGAGGAGATATAAGCTTTTGAAGTCGGCACGAGACCCAAGGCGGTGGAGGACAGCCGGCGGTCGGCGGCGGGCGGCAGCGGTGCGGCCGCAGGCGGCGGCACGCGGGATGTGCGACTCACGCGGGCGGGCGGCCCAGTCGAGTGCGCGGCCCAGCCTGGCGCACGGCCCAGGCGCGCGCGGGAGCGGGCCGGCCCAGGCCAAGGCGGCCGGCCCAGTTCCAAGCGGCCTGCCTGGCCCTTTACACCGGTCCACCGTGGACCGGGCGATCCACGGCTGGGCCTGTGGACCGTGCGGGCATTTCCCTTGTGTTTCGCACGGTCCACGGTACTATTTCGTGGACCGATCATGATCAGAGGGCATGGGTTGATCTGTTTTTTGATCCGATGGTTCAGAACCTGATTTGGGTTGATTAAGTACTCTTAAACCTAATCTAATTAGGTTTTAACCCTTTAAAAGAGCCTGTGGACGAACAGTAAAGTGGTGTGGTTCGGTTTTTCACGCCGTACGAGCTGTAAGGAACCCGAAAGAAGAGAGAGGCGAAAGCGCTGAGAGAGAGCAGGCGGCTCTTGGACAGCGGTCGCCAGGCACTTCAAGGGTTCAGGGGGTCTTCCAAGAGAGAGAGAGCTTTTGTGAGGAAAACTTCTAGTGAGAGAGAATTGGGTGTACAAAGGTTGAGGGTGAGGTCTCCTCTTGTAAATTTTTTTTTTCATAGTGAAGTTTGCATGCCCCATGGAGGCGAGCCCTTTTATGGCTGATCCACGTATTTTGATTGTTTTTCTTTTTATTTTATTTCTTCTTTCTTCCTACTACATCGCGTGGTACTGAAAGGATCTTGGGAGGTGGTGTCCTGGCCAGACATCCACCCAACAGTTTCATGTGGATGCTAGCTCCGGATGTCGACCTTCTCGAAAGGATTCGTTCATAGCCATCTGAGCGTCTTTTTAAAATCATTATATCTTTTTCTTAAAACATACATATACATAGATAGAAAATAATAAAATTTTATGCTTCATAATTCTGTAATTTTCATAAAGTATATTCATGAAATCAATACTCATAAATAAACATATTTTTTTACATGACATATGCTGATCCTTAATTTGTGAAAAATATGATTTTATCAACAACAATTCTTTGCATAGAAAATATGATAATTTTTAAAATAAATAAGAAGCATAAAATTCACTTACCTCAATCGTCCTAGATTTTTAGTCTTCCTTAAATGAATTAGATAACCCTATTTAAAATATTAAATCAGGATCAATTTTTATTCCATATATTCAAAAAAATTAAATAATAATAGAAAGTGATTGATTGAATGACCAGTCAGATAAATCCTTCAGGCAATAGATTGATTCGAGGTCATAAGTCCCTAGAAGAAGAAAATATGGCCTAATATGGGATCCATAGGTCTTCTTAGAGAGAGAAAAGAGGAGAGAGAAAGTTTTAAAAAGAGAAAATAGAGAGAGAAAGTGGAGAGAGAATTTTCGTATCCTTCAAAAGTGACAATCATGATTGAGATCATCAGAGATCATATCAAGGTGACTCAATATGGATTAATTATGATCAGATGCTATAAATTTCGAATAAGGATCATATTGGGATCCAACCTACTGCACGATTTTTGAAGCGATTTCAGATCATCTTATTTTCATCTCAAATTTGTTTTAGAATCTATGATGTAGTTAAAGAGAGAAAGAGAGAGAGTAGGAGAGAGAAATTTTAGAGAGAGATAGAGAGAAAAATTTTAGAGAGAGAAAGAGAGAGAAAGAGGGGGAGAGAGGAGAGAGAAATTTTTTTTCTTTCTTTTTCTTTTCCTTTTCTTTTCTTCTTCTTCTTTCTTTTCTTTTCTTCTTTCTCTTCTTTGCCGAACAGAGGAGGGATCAAGTGGAAGGGGCTCGATGGCTCGAGCTTCGGTGAAGGCCGACGACACAGTCGGAGATCCGACGACAAGTGAAGATGGCGATGGAGCCAAAGATGGCCGGTGACGAGGTTCGATCTACAGAGATCCGAAAATAATGAAAAATAGAAGATTTTTTCTCCGACAAAATCTGACAACTCCGATCACCGGCAACCGTGCTCATAGGCACGGAAAGAAAGAGAAAGAAGAGAGGAAGAGAGATCGTGGCTTACTTCGAGCTCCGGTGACCTCTTCAGTGAGAAATCGAGGCAAGCATGGTGACGGACTTCCATGAGGATTTTTCAACGATCCCTGTCGTTTTGTCTCGGAATTCTCAGGTGGAGGAAGAGAGAAGGGGTCTCCCCCTTAAATAGAATCGGAGGGAGGAGTTTGACTCCTCCCCGACGAGCTTTTCGACTCCGTTTAGGAGCCGTCGGGAGGAAGAAGAAGACTCCCTGTCTTCTTAATTTTTTTTTTTCATTGGGCTTCTGAGATTTTGGGCCTGATTTAAGGCCTAAATGGGTTGGGTATTACAGGAAGAAAATTTCATACTGTTACTTTAACTGAAAGAAAATATTCTTGTAAAAAGTGAAGCATGTACAAATATCCATGTTCACATGTTTAGCTGTGTGCCAAAAAATTGCTGTATATTTTAGCAGATTTGTGGATGATGCATATACAATTATAGCATATATAAATGCTTAGAGTGGCGAGTTTAATCCATTACCACATGAAGATTATTGAATGCATACATGTATGTTCAAATATATTTCTGTCATCATTATTTGAGACCCAAGCAGAAAGGCAGACCAAAGTAAACAAGACTGTGAAATGAGATGGATGATAGTCAAATAAGAAGTAAGAATCACTGTGACATTTGTAAAGAACAGGGTCATGATCGCCGCCACTGTTCTAGGATACTTCGACACACATCAACTTCAAGTAGTGAAAGAAATTAAAGGCTCCATAGATATATTTTCAATATTATTTTATGTATTTTTATGGAATTGTATTTTCAATGTTGTTTTATATCCAGAGATGAATTGTATTATGTGTTTAAATTATATTATATGACAATATTATGTTACCAGACATTTACTAGTAATGAATTAGTGACATCATCGTTTTCATGCATTGAAAATTATATTCTCATCAAATGAATGGTTATTATATTTCTCATACTCTAATACACTTGGGATATATATCATTATTTTAGATTCATTAGTATGTTATGGCTTACGATCTATGGCATCCAGGCCCTCGAGACAGGAGTATTCTTAAATTGCAGAAGCACCATCGGTCACAGACTATTTTAGATGACGATGTAAGCATTCCAATCTTACTCTTATTACTTATATTTTTTATAAAAAAATTTGTTAAAGTCATATACGTTATCTAATTATTATATCTTATTGTAGAAGCCCAAACAGCTTCGACTATGATGATCTGATGCTGACTTTTGGAGGACAGAGCACATCCCACTTAGGGATTAGATTATTTACAATATCTGAGATTCTATGGAGTATATCGGATTGATCGCATACAGATGGATGTTAGTCTTATTACTGCCTTGCTTGAGAGATGGCATCCAGAGACACATATTTCATCTTTAATTCGGTGAGACGACCATCACATTACAGGATGTTAGCATCCTTATTGGACTACTAGTTGATGGCGATCCAATTATCGGAGTTGATCCCACGCTTATTATTTCAGAGTGGCAGGCTTTGTACTTACGATTACTAGGGTTTGAGCCTGAGGTCCAATTTTTCGATCATTCACGACTGAAGATAGAGTGTTTGGATAATCGTTATCGACATTTGCACATTGGGGATGATGCACCAAACGAGATGGTACAATAGTATGTCAGGGGCCAGGTGCTGCAGTTGCTAGGGGGTGTTATATTACCTGTACTTCATCGAACATGATGAAGTTGATGTTTTTACTATTATTAGAGGATTTAGAGTTCACTCATAAGCTCAGTTAGTGCAGTGCAGTACTAGCTTGCTTATACAAAGCTATGTGTCGGAGTTCTTATGCTGATGAGAGCGAGATTGGTGGTTATCTTATATTATTACAAGTATATAAATTAAAAATTTATATTTTTAATATTCTATTGTAGCTCTGATTGGGTATATCATATATGATTTTTTTGAAATTTACAGATTTGGGCATAGGAGACGATGCCAACTATCAGTTTATTACGGCGATAGTTGTTTGAGATGCCACCAGAGCAGTATGACCCTGATGTCCCATTCAGACTAGACAGACTGTTAGAATATAGGTATAAAAATATTACTTCCTTTACTTAAAATTTAATACTATTTTTAATCCGATAAAATTTATTTAACATGCATACACTATCAAGCAGATGGAACGTTGCATTCAACGTTGACCATATATCGACGAGAGTAGCACGGGTTTATAGGTGCCAGCTGCATACATTAGTTGATACACATTGATGAATTACAAATATTATTTTATAGTATTCATAATCTATTAAAAATTTAGTTTACTAATTTATTTTTATTTTTAACTCTATCAATTTTTGTAGGAACCATATACAGTTGAAATATTGGCTATATTGTCGCAGATGTGTACAGTTAGACATGACATATGGGCTGCTAGGGTGTCACTTATTTATTTTGATGTGGTGGTGTGGCATCTTTTCGATCGTATGCTATGGCAGTTTGGTCAGATTCAGAGCATCCTAGAACAGTTTATACCAGTCAAGGATTTCATCATATTGATCGACGAGGGAGAGCTCATATTAACTGGTGTATCAGACATGCAGAGTACATCGCCATTTGGAATGCATGTCGAGATCACATAGTTCATCGTGATCATATTTTGGAAGATCGTCCATATATCGAGGACTACATGACTTGATTTTTTACCATTACAGTGCGAGTCATTTGACAGCCTCGGTATACAATTTTAGAATACGAGGGTGAGAGTTCTGTTGTATATTTTTTTGGTAAAACCACAGAAATTATACTTTATATCAATGTCTTTACTTCTAATAATTAAAATTATAAAATATTTTATATAGTTCCGTTATATCTTTGTTTTATGTTTTATAGTATATTGTTAATTTTATTTTTATTATGTAGACTGATTCTATGTCAAATCTTATGTTGGATACTCGTCGTGTTTTATCTACGATTGATGAGGACAAGCGGATCCAGATACTACATGAGATGGAGAGGTCATGTTCGGGAATGTTGGTGGCGATTGACGTTGACCCAGATAGCTGTATGCCTTGGCATGGAGCAGTCGATGCGTCAGATATGAGATATACACCGTCATCATATGTTTCACATATGCCATCACCGCATATTCCGCAGATGTCATCATTACATGCTGCATAGATGTCACCACCTTTTGATCCACAGATAGCAGGGCCTTCTTCTTCCTACATGCCCCAGATGACATCATCAGGTCCTAGTTGGCCACATGAGTATGATATTTTTTTTTACGTCCATCTTTATATCCAGATGAGGGAGTTGAGGGGGTCACTCAGTCTGCAGATGCTCCGATAGCACCAGTTATTCCTGAGTAGTATGACCAGCAGACGTCCATTGATATGGGGGAGGAGCCATCACAGCAGATACAGGAGCAGGAGTGGTCGTTGAGGATGCACCAGTTATTTCTGAGCAGCATAACCAGCAGACGTCCACTGATATGGAGGAGGAGCCATCACAGCAGATATAGGAGCAGAAGTGGTCGTTGAGGACCTTCCCGAGAAGATCCAAGTGACCACGGCCACCACGATATCTTTATGGGACTTAGAATTTTTTAGATTTGTATTTAGTATTTTTGAGACTTTTATTGTACTTTTTTTATATACTTAATATTTTTATTCTATTTTATATTATTAATTATTATTTTTATCAGAGATTAGTTTAATTTCAAATGACTTTGTGATATGAATACGTAGTCTCATATATCTTAGAAGATTAGGAGAGAAAAAATTATGCTAAAAAGACCATAGAAATGACGTTTCTTCGCTCTACATCATCTTCTTCTCCGTTCTCCGTGGAATCAAAAGATCAAAAAAAAATCGTCATTTATAATAGTGCTTTTAAAATTATCCATGTCTCTATATCTCCATCATCATTATCTCCATCTCTATCGATGAAAAATGGTAGATGGAGCGCGTCTCCATCAACGACCTCGTTGGGCCCTCACCCATCTTCTTCCGATTTTTTTTTTTTTTTTTTGTGTGTATTTGCTCCCGGCTAATATATGATTTTTTTTTTTTAATACTCTATATCTCTTATGGAGATTTTTTTTATTGAAAAATCTTTATTTTATATTATATTTATTAGATTAGGTTGTACAATATCCGTTATTAAGCGTAAAACGCTTTACCGGTGGACATAATCCGCGCGGTCCGCGCCCGATCCCCGTCGCCGCATGCGTACGAGAAGACGGCGCCATGATATTCTATTGCTTTCGCCGCACGGGAACCAGCCTCCCCAAGCTGCGCTCAATAAATACTGCTCCCACTGGCGCGCATTTGCCTATCAACTCCCAAAGACAAGCGATGGAAGGACGACGAAGGCAGTGGAGAAGAGAGATCCCGCTTCGTCATCGGATTGGTTGAAAACACAACAAAACGAGGTCAGATTCCATCCGTCCTGGTCTTACTGTTCTTCTGATATATTTCATCTAGCTGCGTTTTTTTTTTCCCCTCGAGGATTCTTTTATCGGTTCTTTTTAGGTTTTCGAATTGGCTCGATCTTTTGAGAACTGAACAAAGGGAAGGAAGTTAGATTCCCTTTCCTTTTCCATCTTCTGATCTTTTTCTGCCGATCTCTCGCTCCTACTGGTCTTTATTTTTCAAGAATTTGAAAGCGATAACTGAGTGGAAATACAGGACACTGTTTGATTTAGGGTTTCTTTAATGCAATGTAGTCTCTAGGGATGATCTCTATCCCACATGGAGAGAGTGGGCACGGTTTTTTTGGTTTCGAAATCATTGGATTGTTGAGGACAAAGGAATTAAGATTTCTTTCCTCATTTTTCTTTTATAATAATTCTCATATTTATCTGATCTTGGGTTTGGTCAATGTGTGTATTGCCACAAAGTAGGATTTCTCTTCTTTCATCGTTGTTAAATTATTCTATTATTTTATATTAGATCATTCTCTCGCAGCAATCCTTGTATATGAGTTCTTGAATGCGAGTTGTGACTGGAAGTGTCGCTTCTTGTTGACCTCAATGTTATTTTAATTTTAGAATAGAAGGTGGGAACAGTTGTTGCAATCGTTTTGCTTTATAATTTGCTTCAATAGAGTTGGATGAACGATTTCTATGCGGTATTCAAAAAATGTCGTATGATATTATATATATATTGAGATATTTAAAAAAATATATTTATGATATTTATTTAAACTATTTAAATATTCTTGAAATTTTGAGCAAAAAAAAAAAAGCATAGACTCGATAATTTGAGACTTGCTAGTTGACCGCCTATTGCATGGTTATGTTCAGTATATTGTTTAGAATCTGCATGGTTATGTTCAGTATATTGTTTAGAATCTTGTATAGTATGACAGCAACCGTCAGAAAAGAATAAAAGATAACAAGCAACATGTCAAGCAAAATGAGAAATTTTTTATGCATTGTGGGCGGTATGGAAATACGCATACCATATACAGTGATTGATTCACGCACGAAACTCACATGTGATGTGCAAATAAATTATTTTTTACTAACTTTATGTAAAAATTAATCATCGCGGATGGTGCATGCGGTTATGCACCATCCACGGTGCACAAAGAATTTCACCAAGCGAAAGATATCAAAAATGCAGACAAGCCAGGTGGCCCATCCAATCCACTGGGCCACAAAGAATTTCACCAAGCGAGAGATATCTGAAATGCAGACAAGCCAGGTGGCCCATCCAATCCACCGGGCCCAGCCCAAAAGTTAATCAGTTTGGGCATGAAATATTGGCCTATGGTGTGGACCTGGGCAAAAGAATACGCCCGATCTAAAAATTGAGCCGGACCTGAGAAAATGAAAAAAAAAATGACCCACCTTGAGATTATATCTATATATTATAGATATATGATAAGTATAATAACTAATTATATATTATAATGACATAATAATATATTATATAGATAATAAACTAATTAGTTTCACATATATAAATAGAGGAAACTAATAGTTAATAAACCATTATATAGATGCTTTTTTGCACAACAAAATTATATTGCGCTCAACCGATAATAATGGGGGGAAAGAGAAAATCAGCTTGAGCCTACCCCAACCCAGCGCTTGATCAGTTCTATTAAAAAAAAATTATATATTATCAGTACTATATTATAAATATAATATTCTATAAATATTTAAAAGATTTAAATATGTATAATGTAAGTTAAATTTGTTTCAATATTCATAACATTATTAACCGCTACAAATACTGTTGTGTGAAAAACAATAAATGAAAACATGGGGCGTAATTTATTGAATATTATTAATAATAAAATTTAGCCATATCTAAATCAGGACTTACGCGGATGTTGGCATCATGACATTGTGGTCCGGGACTGATTGCGTTGGTGAAACATAGTGCTTAAAATAATAAAATATTAGAGGAAGCCGAAACTGAGATGTTTGAGATCGAATGTAGTAGTAAGCAAAAGTGTACATTTTGTTATGTAGGGTTGGTGTCGGGTTCGGGTTCATGCTTCCTTATGATGTCAATTTAGGCTAGGTTCGGGTTACTTGGCCCCACGCCAAGGCAGCCCATGATGCTTGCCGCTTGAACCCTCTCCAAGGTCAGTGCGCATGGTGACCCCAATGCTGGGTCGTCCTTTAACCCGACCGAAGGCGCACACAGATGATGAAGCATGCAAAAAGTATGTTGATTCTTGTAATCAACATCATGACAGATGCCTCTGACCAAAAAAAACATCATGGAAGATGTCATCACAACTGTTGGCCCTCCTCATGGGCTGTTTGTAAAGCATCATTAATGGATGGGTCCATTGCTGAGCGACGGACCGAGTACAAAGACGTGAGCAAGGTGGGGAGCTTATGTTCTCAATTACGAAAAAGACACCACCATCAGGTTACATGCATAATGTGACACCGTTGTCTCAATTTTAAGCCATAAAGTCTCCGAAGAAAATTGAAATATCTAAAGAAGGGGGCAATGACCCGACGGCCGGAGTGGCATTCATGTCGACGGTGGCTTCAAGCAGGGGTTCGGTGCTGAATTTGATTGGGGCAGTTGGGTGCACATCAGGCCAAGTCTAGGGGCAGTTTGGAGCAGTTGGACAAGTTAATGCGTCGTTTAAAAGTGATTTGATGGAAACGGGTTACCTCCAAATCACCCACTATATGCCCCGAGGCTGATTTGTCGAGACATCATTCAGCCAAAGAGGTTCACCTGAATTTAATTGTATGAGCTGTCTAGCCACCAATGCTCATCGAAAGCCAGCATTTGCATCATTCACTATCAAAGGGTGGCACATGCAACAGCAAGCTAGAGAGTCGTAGTAATAGGGAGCTTTACCGACACAAATCCTTTGGCTTTGCTGACTAGGAGGGTGGATGGAGTCTAGATCCAGAGGCTTGACACACACCCCTCGGTCAGGGGTCTCGACCTCCCTATTACTTGCCCATGTTGTGGGATGGATGATAAAACCACAGGCTATATCCTCTTCAACTGCTCAGGTGTCGTGCAGGTGTGGCGAAGGACTAGTTTCTTTTCGGCAGTGGTTCATTCAGCGATGCTGGTTCGGTTCTTTCTCGAGGCAAAGCAAAGGAATACCACCATCAAGACTTCCAGGTTATGTAGCATCGAGCAATTTATACCATATGTGGCTCATCAGGAGCAATCTGATTTTTGAGTCGTAGAGGCAGATTTGAGGCTTATCTTGTAGAGGACTCTAGCTTAGGCATCAGAGATTGTTCATCCATCTATTAGTTCGGTTGGGATGATTTGGGATACTTAGGACTTTTCTTTTGCTCATGCAGTGATTCATTGGGTGTTCATCACCTTGGAGTCCTCATCCTCGGATTTCTTCAAAATCAACTTTGATGGCAATGTGTCCGATGGTAGAGGAGTTGGATTTGTGATTTGAGACCCAAACTCGAGTCTTGTTGCTATGGGTGAGAGTCACCTGATGGACATCATTGTCCTGAGTGCAGAGCTTCAGACTACTTGGATGGGTATCATGTACGTAAGGCTGAACTTGAGTACAAATTGCATCATCATTGAGGGAAACTTGGCCACTGTTATAGGTTGGATGTAGGGCAAGACGAGGGTAGCTCACATGCACCCACTATCGCATGGCATTTGGAGAGCATTGAGGGGTTGCTCCTTCCTGGACAATCAGCTTGCTTGCTTACCAGGAGATGAACAATGCTACTGATTGGGTCACATTCTTTGTTGGGGAGCATTTGGGTGAAATTTGTGGAACAACATCTAGAGCACCCATATGGCTTATCGTGATATTTTATTTTATTTTATTTTATTGTATTTGTACTAGACTTGTCTTCATCTAATATGGGAGGCTCAAATAATTTCAAATTTTCAGTATTGATTACTGAATATATTTCCATAAATATGGTAGATCGAGCTGAAAGGCATTCTCCCTTATCTTCTTTAGAATTTTGAAGGGACCATATCAAATTGTCTTTAGCTTTCCTCTTTCACCTTTGAAGCTGTCTTCCCTATATTCTTCAAAATTCTAAGGGACCATATCGAATTGCCTTTAGCTCTCTTCCTTCACCTTTTAACTTGTCTTTCCCTAGGTGCAGCCAAACTAGCTCCCTTTTTGGAATTTGCACTCCACATGATGTTTATCATGGCGATCTTTATAACGTTGTTATGATTTATGCTGTTGCACTTCAATCTCTTGATATATTTTTCTGATATTCTCAAGAAACTTTTTAGCTCATGCTTGGTCTCCTTCCTCCTTACAATCTTTTGATATAGAATCAACAATAAACTATAGGTCAAAGAGACTATGAGGTAAATAGCTCAAACAAACTTCAAATGGCAATTTTTGAGTAGAACTATGGATAGCTCGATTATAAGTAAACTAGAGGTATGGTAAGCTATCATCTCAAGTTTATGGATATCTGGAATTATAACCTCAAAGGAGATGTACTATGGTATGATTCACGATCTTAGTTTGACCATATGCCTATAGGTAGAAGACAGTGCTATGCTTCAATTTAGTGTCCATCATTCCTTATAAAATTCTCTAGAAATTACTCAAAAAATGGCTATCTCTGTCTAAAATTATCGAAGATGGTAGTCCAAAATTTTTTCATACATATTGGAAGAATAATCAAGCTACTTCGTCTTTAGTCATCGTCATGTCATAGATCTTGAAAAGTTGTTCAATTTTATAAAAATCTATCAAAATTAGATATCATATGATCAGGTTATAGTTTTCGAAAGTTTGACTTATGAATTGGCTTCCTGATGTGATGGATCTTACTCATAGATCTTATCTAGCCGACTCTTTTGCCTAAAATAAATATGTCTAGTAAAAATAATTTGAAAAAAGTTAAAACTCTTCTGGAAGTAGATCTTGACCTTTAGATCAACTCTGTCTTCTATTACTCCGATAGATTTTTCTCATATTACAGATTATGCTCGATCAAAATCTTATCTGAAAGAAAAATTTTAGAATTGACTGGTTGATTTCGGAGTCCAAATAAAGAAATTTCATCCTAATTGCTAGGGGTGCTGCTCCCTTAGTAGGATGGTATCACATCATGGATGTATGATTGCTCCATTTTATCAACACACATACACACATAGTATAATTCATACAACACTGGCATGCCTTTTATATAGTAATCTGCCTATGGAAAGAGAATTAAGACAAATGGAAGGCTTAGTTATAGTCATGCATTACTTGTAACATTAAAAGACAAAGAAAGAATTTTACCAACTCTTTTGCATCTCCGACGAAAAAAGCTCTTGGATCACAATTTTCTATAATTAACTTGGGTGTTGTTTAAGTTATTTCCGGTTAAGAACTTGTTTGGATCATGGAAAGCGGAGGGGGGGAAGAGGTAATTTCTGAAAAGTGGAGAAAGAGAGTCTCTTGTTTGGTTGGAGTTTTAAGAAAAGAAAGAATAAAAAATCTCTTCTTATGGGAAGACAGTTCTCATATTTTATGAAAAGTAAAAATCCATAGGAGAGATGAGTCTAGAAACTTCTCATAGGATGAGAATTGATGGTGCTTTTTTCTTTCTAAAAATATCCTTTTAACATCTACTGCTAAAATTTTACAAAATATCTGGATGGTTAGGATGATTGTAGGGCATACAAATTCTCGAAAATATTATTTAATATTATTTTTATAAATATGAATATAATATAATATTAATATTTGTATGAATATAATATTAATATTATAATATTTATTATATTTTAATTTTATTGTAATATTTACACTAATATAATATTGTTATTAATATTAATATAGTATTAAGATATATTGGTATTATATTAATATAATACATTATTATGATCTAATGACATATTACAATATATTAATATTATATTTACATTAATATAAATATAATAATATTATTTATGTAAAATTTAAGAGCAAAATGATATAATCTTATATCTATTGAGGATATAATAGGTATTTTACATATTTTTTTAAAAAAAATAGATATTTAATCAAATATAAATTATTTTATAATAAATTATTTTTTAATAATCAATTAAGCATCCCAAAATTTTATCCGAAAAAATAATTTTTTAAAAAATTACTTCCTAAGAAAAAAAAAATTTTCCAGCAGGTCAAATGAGTCCTAGGAGTATAAAAAAATGCGGCCACAAAGAAAGCTGGGGAAGGAACGCATGGATAAGAGTACAGACAAGGAATAAAAGGCGCCGTTTCTGTTCTTAATTGTCGAAAGATACTGTTGGAGGGTAATTCAAACATCATTATATCTGCAGTCGAAGCTGGCAGTGGGCTATTGTTGGAGGGATATTATTAGTCTACGTTCTTCCCTAGAGTGTTTTGCAGCAGAGCAAGAGGCTAATTCAGCGGGCTGGTTGGCTACGAGACACACGAATCTGGATTTTTTGATTTTGCTTCGATTCAACCTCCAGACTTCAACAGGATGCGATGGGGCGGCGCTTTTTGATCTTGTTCTCTTTTTTCTCTGTTTCGTTTGTTTTGTGCCGTTGTTCTTTATTCAAGCTACCAAAGAAACGTATGGCCACCATGGCTCTAGTGGACTCTGTCTCAAGATGCCCGAGTGATATCTGTTCACACAACCTATCGATCTTTGTATATAACTTCCAGAAGAAACTGGGTCACATCATTAAAGAAACATGCCCGCATCAGATTTATCTCTTGGATATTCCATCCATATCCTGGATTGGATTGGGAAGCACCCACGAACATTTGGCGTCCATTACCATGCACCGCTTGCGTTTTTCATTTATCCTCTCCCCACTTCTAGAAAGCTCCAATTACGCAACTACACTTTAGATGGCATTTTCACAATCTGAATGCTTTCCTCCTGAACCTTTTACCGGAGCTTCCTTTATATGTGGGGTATTTCTTATCCCCTCCTTGTGTGGGTTGGGGTCGAATCTTCCGCGCGAAAGAATGGTTGATCCTTTTTCATAGTATTGACTGTTGGATCTCATCCAATATAGATCTCAAAGCATTCTAATTCTCTTCATTCATGTATCTATACGAATCTCGGAGCGATTATTGCATGATCTAACGGTGGATTCGTACCAAGAAAGATGAATCTTTCTTTGGCACTAAAGCCTCGAAAAAGACTTCCTAATGGGTCCACACCTTGCAAACCCAAAAGATGTGGTGCATTGGGCGGAACATCTCTTCCGGACGCCGAAAAACCTTTCACCTCCCCTCACAAAAGGGATTTTGTTTTTTTGTCCTCCCTTGTTGCACCTCCCTCCATCCACTCCTTTTCCTCCCCCTACCCCACCCCCCACCCATAGAATATGCTGATCCTTTTTTCGTAAATCAGAATATGTTGATCTTGGAAGCTATGCTTCATCCATTAATTTTTAAGGGGGACGAAGGTTCTGGGGACTGACAGCTCCACTTCCTGAATTTTGAGCTCATGCTCTATACATATGCTAGGAAATATCTGTCTCGCCTGATGAGTGGTCTAAGATTAATGTCAACTTTTGTGATGTTTTTGGGTCGCTTCATATGTAGCTAAGCACTGTAGGTCCGTACTTTAGGGTTCAGCCCCCAGCTCCCCCCCACCCCCTCCCCCCCCTAAAACAAAAGAAAAAAAAGAAAAAAGAAGGCCATCCATACAGAAGGTCCATTTGTTCTTAAACGTCCGCCTCCGACCTTATTTTGGTTCTTAACCCCCAACTTTAAAGGATATGTTCATCACCATGCACTAAGCAACCTGTTGTTTGAAGATGAGGAAAAGAAGTCATGCTCATTTTTACCTAAGCAATCAACCAATTTTAAAGAAAACGTAGTAGTTACTGTGAAGGGGTTTAACAAATCGAGAGGATGGGGAGTGTGCATGTAATTTGAGGCGTTCATATGCAAACAAGAACAAAAAACTAAATTTGATGAGTGTTACATGCATGATCGCTCAAGTTGCCTGATGATATGATTACTGAAAGAACATGTAGTCTAGAAAAAGAATCACGAACATGCAGTTGGATGAAACTAATGGATCTTCACAACATGTATGCCATGGTATTTGGTTGAAATTGTTTAAATTAAACTCCCAAGGATGTTCTTCCTCATATGTTACAACAACAATATTGGTCTATTAACTTTTATTTCAATTAATATTTAAATCTAGTTAGTAGATGATCTTTAAGTATATATCATATTTTTCTTGGTTTATATATGCCATAAACTCCATTGATAACCCTCATCATAATAAAAAGCCTTGTGTATGCAATGCAAGATATCTTGGTGCTGTAAATGCCTATACGAGTTAATTCGTCAAAGAAAAGTCCTACTTGGTTTTTGTTTCAATTGTCCATTTTTGAAGCTAATAGATTAGTTCTTAGAGACTGTGAATGTAATTAAGCTAAAGATATAATTAAGATATATACTTTGATGACTTCAAGTTCAAGAGGCGACATGTTGTATGCTTTTTTTTATTTTTTATTTTTGAGAACTGAAGCAGGGAAGAAACCTAAAACAAAATTCAGTGAGGGGGGGACAACAAGCATACTTTAAGTGAACTGCAAGCATGATAAATGTAAGTTAGTGGGTAATATGCATAATCCACATGCTATATGACCAATGAGCCAAATCAAGGCAGCTACAGAGGCATAGTTATGTGATTTTTCATACTTAAATGCTTGACCTTGAAAATAAAGGTGCCAATACTCAACTCAATTTGCTTATTAAACTTGATTCATCTCATTATAGGTTGGGTAGGATTACTTGTTTAATATAATATAATGGCCAAGTTAGAATATGAGTTTTTGAGTTTTTAAATTAATAGATTGGGTTCAAGTTGATAAATTTTTGATCTGTCAAATATCTAATTAGATTCATATTTGATTTGGCCTCACCCACTTGCTCCCCTCCTCTGAAACACCTGCGACCTATGAACAAGAGTGGTCTATCCTTCATTTTTATCCATTCTTCTTAAAATTTTTTAAACAAATGATGGGTAAAAGCGGTCTATCTTTTGCTCTAACCCCATCCATCCTTCTTCTTGTGAATCTAATCAAACATTCAAAAAATTTATAGGTCATGAATCACTAAAACTTCTAATTTGCAATTTTCAGACACATAGCGCGTGCTAAATATGTGTACAAAAGTTATGTATGAACATGTATAATAAATGTAGGCGTTCTCAGAGTAGATGTGACCAATAGATTCCTCAATCAATGAGATTGATTTTTGACTTTTACGCAGATTGGCTACAACCCGTCCTTCGCCATGAGAAAGGACATACAGCCTAGACCGCAAGATAACATTAATGATAGGCTTTCAGACGTCCACTAGTTGTTTTCGTAAATAACCACCACATGACCTTGCACCCGCTACACCCTACACTCCTACTCAACACCAACTAAAAGCATGCGAGTACTTCCCATCCTTCCATCCAATCTCATTAAATCCATTGTCTTGTCTTTAGAAAATAGCCAGTAGGCCTGTGGAGAAAACGTGCTCCTACAACCCCTGAAGATAAATACCAGATGCGAAAACATCTGTCTGATATCCGAGACAAATTAGACCCCTAACATCACCACAGCTCATGGGCGACGGTATTATCCATCACTCACGATCGCCAGGGGTTGGAGTTGGTATCAAGCACTCGACTCGATATTATGGTTTTGGACGAGCCTCCCGCTCCGCTCTCCGGAACACCATGTACCACAACGGTTCCGGTTACCCGACGCACGAACAATTAGTACCCCCGTTAGCTACGGAGCTCCAGACACCAAATCCTGTGGTGGGCATCTCTCAGTTTGACAAGTCTCTCGTTTACCATTGGGTCCCGCATGATACGTGTCAGATGGCTGCGAGCTCTTTTGTCTTCCGTAACATAGAATAAACCATGTTATCTGACCTTGTCGGCTGGGGTAGTGGCGATACCACCGGTCACTGTCTGGCTCCGGTGACCGGAATTCCTGGTCCACATAGACCATCTTCCCAAAACGTGTGGTTGTTCTTCCCCTCCCTTTAACAGGGTTGTATCTTTGACGCCTCGTACGGATCCACCATTGGATCACCCATCTGACAAATCTAATGATGGCCTCGCACGGTCAATATATAATCTCACACTTGATTTATGCGAAGAAAGGTGAACCATTCAGAAACAACCTTGCACGGTGCAAAAGATACAACTCCAATTCCCCATCCTCAACATAGGATTAGAATTTAGATTGAACCTTTCATTAGGTTGCATCTCACATAGCTCTCAAAGCATTCACAAATTTTTCTTTCATCCATCTGCACAGATCGCAAAGCAGTTATTACGCGATCCAACGATTGAGGTGTGGAGAACATTCAGCACCATACGTTTAATATATATCTCTTCCTCCCCTCTCATTGGTCTCTCTCTCTCTCTCTTTCCCCTCCAAAAAGTATCAAACCCACACACATCCATTTAGCTAGCTCCCACAGCTGCCAACCCTCCTGGCTAGCCACCATCCCAACCCTTTCCCCCACCGGTCATCCTTGGCTACATGACTGCCGCGCCATGTCGTCGTCCAGCCTATGCAACGTGTGCCGCGGCACAGGCGACGCATGCCCCCAGTACTGCACCGATCTCAACCGCACATTTCCGATCTGTCCCGAGCCCCCAAGTCGGGCGCATGAAGGGCAACATGAGCTCCAGTTCTTCGGGCACGACGATAGCGACGCTTGGCTTTTTAATGATCCCAAGTCTACGGAGCCGCAGCATGAAGAGAGGCCACCGGTGGTTCCCCCCTTCAATTACTTTGATAGCTTCCGCGAAGCTTGCAATCCAGTGCACGGGCTGACCTTCGATGTTTGTTTGAGCGCGAGTAGCCCGCCGGACTCCATCCCACACTTGACGGAAGGTTCTACCATGGGGCTGCCGGCAACGACCGTTGCCATCGTGAGTAATTGGATCCTCTTGATCTCGTTGGAATTTTATGATTTTGGTCTTCTTCGTTCACTCTCTCTCTCTCTCTCTCTCTCTCGATCTCGATGATTTTGTTATTTTTATGTAGAGAGAAGAGTCATGACTTTATGTACGTTGAAATTAAGCGAGCGCTTCTTTTTTTCGGGTTTTCAAATATTTACTATCGGTAATTTCATATTAATATCTATTTGTTCATTTTTTTTTTTGATAAAATGCCAGATATTATGTTGTATTATGCTTTCCCAAATATTATAATTGTTGGACATTTTCCTAATAATGTGTTGTAAATCATGTTGTATTATGCTTTCCTAAATGTTATAATTGTCGGACATTTTCCTAATAACATTTTGTCAATCTCTTAATTTAATATTATTATTTTATCTTGATTATTTAATTTTTTTTATACACACAAAAAAAATAACTTAAGTTTAAATATTATCCGATTCATGGTATGCTATAGGAGATGTTTTCTTTATAGTAAAATTTGCTATCAGACACAAATAGTTGATGGCAGTCTACTCACAGGATACAATAAATTGCTTCATGATCTTCTTGAAATATGCTTTAACGAGGAAGAATCAAAGTGAACTTCAAACTAGCCAAATTCAAATATTTTGAAATTTAGCAAAATAGAGTAAAAAAAATCTCTTTCAATCTTCATTTATATGCATGGGCATAATCCTTTTCTCAAATACTTAATAAGTGTATTTGAGTTCATTTATTTATTTTTTTTTTGATGGAAATGAATTAGGGAAGACCTAACTCAGGGTGCTTTCGAGTTCACTTACTTAATGGTCAATTTATTCTCATGGTTCTCTTCTCTAACTCAATTGAGATTTTATTCTCTTTGTTATTTATAGATGTGAAAGGACGTGAGCTTAAATGGGTCCTTAAGCATCTCTCCACATGATTCGTCTGTTCATCAAGGGTTGTATCTATGCATCTCTCCACCTGATTTATTTGTTCATCAAGGATTATATCTCTTGAAATCACCATCGGATCGAATGCATCTTTCTATGAGAATACATCTCTTCATTTATGGGAAAAAAAAGATAAATAAAGATAAAATTAAACTTTATTCATTCAAAAGTCCTAATTATTTGAATATCTAAGATAAGATTTTAGATTTAAATAGGCTTATGTTTAATTTAATATACATTGAAGGGATTATTCTTAAAATCTCAAAATTTTGAACTAAATAAATTATTATTAATAAATCAATAATAATTTTCTTTTCCACTATATGAGGAGTTATCGACGTCAATTTCTTCTTTGCATCTTGCAACTCGTGAAATCTGTAAATTGACTAGCTTTTTATCTTTAGTTTATTCTGACGAAAGACATTGAGTTCTATCTATCATTCGTGTGATCCATCATATATTTCACCGAAAAAAGGCTCTAGGGGAGAGCTAGAGAAGAAACTTTGGAAAGATAAGTTAAGAAAATGAACACATTGTATCATTTTCTATCCTGGGATGACCATTTGTGGACCTTGTTGTGAGTTAACAGAAGCCTATTTGTGGTCTCGTTGGAATTTTATGATTTTGGTCTTCTTCGTTCACTCTCTCTCTCTCTCTCTCTCTCGATGATTTTGTTATTTTTATGTACAGAGAAGAGTCATGACTTTTTGTACGTTGAAATTAAGCGAGCGCTTCTTTTTTTCGGGTTTTCAAATATTTACTATCGGTAATTTCATATTAATATCTATTTGTTCAATTTTTTTTTTTTGATAAAATGCCAGATATTATGTTGTATTATGCTTTCCCAAATATTATAATTGTTGGACATTTCCTAATAATGTGTTGTAAATCATGTTGTATTATGCTTTCCTAAATGTTATAATTGTCGGACATTTTCCTAATAACATTTTGTCAATCTCTTAATTTAATATTATTATTTTATCTTGATTATTTAATTATTTTTTGTACACACAAAATAAAATAACTTAAGTTTAGATATTATCCGATTCAAGGTATGCTGTAGAAGATGTTTTTTTTATAGTAAAATTTGCTATCAGACACAAGTAGTTGATGGCAGTCTACTCACAGGATACAACAAATTACTTCATGATCTTCTTGAAATATGCTTTAATGAGGAAGAATCAAAGTGGACTTCAAACTAGCCAAATTCAAATATTTTGAAACTTAGCAAAATAGAGTAAAAAAAATCTCTTTCAATCTTCATTTATATGCATGGGCATAATCCTTTTCTCAAATACTTAATAAGTGTATTTGAGTTCATTTATTTATTTTTTTTTTGATGGAAATGAATTAGGGAAGACCTAACTCAGGGTGCTTTCGAGTTCACTTACTTAATGGTCAATTTATTCTCATGGTTCTCTTCTCTAACTCAATTGAGATTTTATTCTCTTTGTTATTTATAGATGTGAAAGGACGTGAGCTTAAATGGGTCCTTGAGCATCTCTCCACATGATTCATGTGTTCATCAAGGGTTGTATCTATGCATCTCTCCATCTGACTTATTTGTTCATCAAGGATTATATCTCTTGAAATCACCATCGGATCGAATGCATCTTTCTATGAGAATACATCTCTTCATTTATGGGAAAAAAAAGAGAAATGAAGATAAAATTAAGCTTTATCCATTTAAAAGTCCTAATTATTTGAATATCTAAGATAAGATTTTAGATTTAAATAGGCTTATGTTTAATTTAATATACATTGAAGGGATTATTCTTAAAATCTCAAAATTTTGAACTAAATAAATTATTATTAATAAATCAATAATAATTTTCTTTTCCACTATATGAGGAGTTATCGACGTCAATTTCTTCTTTGCATCTTGCAACTCCTTGTGAAATCTGTAAATTGACTAGCTTTTTATCTTTAGTTTATTCTGACGAAAGACATTGAGTTCTATCTATCATTCGTGTGATCCATCAGATATTTCACCGAAAGAAGGCTCTAGGGGAGAGCTAGAGAAGAAACTTTGGAAAGATAAGTTAAGAAAATGAACACATTGTATCATTTTCTATCCTGGGATGACCATTTGTGGACCTTGTTGTGAGTTAACAAAAGCCTATTTGTTATATACCGAACAATTGAATCGAAGTGAAAATAAGCCCTTTCATTCCTCATTCATTTCTCTTGTCTAGTCTTAATTCCTATTGATTTTGACATAATTTCAGCCAATTAAGTTGGAAATGGACTAAAAGGTTGTGCAAATGCATCAACTTGCCGATCCATAGACATACCACAACCATCCTATTGTTTTGCAGACCTCTCCAAATTCTGATTGTCTCCTTACACAATCACAACCATAAAATTTTTTTCCTATATGCGTGCACGCACACCCATATATATATATATATATATTTATGCATATGCATATGCATATGTATATGTATGTATGTATCTGTGTGTGTATAATTCATTTTCCTTAAAAAATCTACATGATGCATCATTTTGATGAACTGCTTTTCATGTTTTTGGTATTTTTGGAAAAAATTGAGTTCGTTTATAATGTGCCTTTTACCTTATCAAATTTGAACCTTGGCTAATGTACATACAGCCTTTGTTTCGGGAGATGTAATATATTGAACAAACAAAATAAAAAAGCTGACTTGATTGAAAAGTTCAATTGTATTCTTCTCGGAGAACTTCCCTCTTAAATGGTTCTATCCACATTATCAGCAGCATATATTCTCCATGCAGAAACCATCTTTCTTAAAAAGGACTAAAAAAATCTTATCCAAAATTTGACAATGACATTGTGCTAACATTGTCTGGGCACCTAGAAATTGAAGATGCTGCAAGTTACTGATACGACGTAGAGTCAAGGTTACACTCGAGTGTAACACAAGACCCCAAGCGGCTATCAGCTACTGCAATCCGACCTGGAACTGTTTTGGCTGCAGGATAAGTTGCAGCATTTGAACTGCATTTTTGCAACTAAAATTATGGACATGTATATGACATAATTGCATCAAAACAAAAGCATCCACCTGTAGCAACCAAACATGCGATATTGTTCTTCTTTTTTTTTTTTTTTCCTTTTTTCTTTGAGAAGAAATTGGGCAAACATACAAGGTTGTTGTTTCATGTGACGTCCATTCCTATGAACTCGTAGGCAAAGCAGGTATCTGTTAGTTTTACTTTTAACATCTTGTGAATTATTTTTCTTTTCTTGTTGTTGTAGATGTCATCTTCCGGCAGTGCATTCAATGATGCCTCAAACGGAAAGAACAAGGAGGTTTGTGATGTCAATGTTTCCAGCCAAGGCGACCCCAACATGGAGAGAGAAGCCAAGGTCATGAGGTACAAAGAGAAGAGGAAGAAAAGGAGGTACGAGAAGCAAATACGATACGCATCAAGGAAGGCATACGCTGAAATGAGGCCAAGGATCAAAGGGAGGTTCGCGAAGACTCCTGAAACAAGCCAGCCAGCACCTAAGTCTCTTCCTTACGACCCAGATAGGCTTGATCTTCGATGGTTCCATTCTTAACGAGCAGCAAGCACTACTTTAATAAAGAAATAATGGATATTTAACTTAAACATTATGTTGTATGGTTTGATCAATTGTTTTAGGAATGTACCTGATGATCTCTGCTTGCTTATTTGCTAAACAAAGTAGGTTTCTTTTGCTTTTCTGTTTGTCTTGTGTTTGAGGGACTGAATTACAGACTCTGCGTGTGTGGAGAGGGTGGTGGTGTGGGAGATGCTCTCAGTACATAGGTCAAATCTGACCTCAGGTTAGTTTACAGCCTCTCTTTGCTATTTTCTAGTTGCATGACTGCAACTAGAGTTAACGTGCAGGTCTAATGCCATTAGTATGCCACTTCTGTGGATTGTCTTATAGCATATATTATGTTTTTATAGCTATGTTTGTGCTTCAAGATGGAGTTCAATTAAGTTTTACCATGTTGTGGCGATCAATTTTGCTTTTGCAGGTCCAAAAATCAACATTTATTTGTTGGGAATATATTTATCTAGTTTAAAAATACTAGAATGAGGATTGCAAATGTACAAATATTGAGAATGGATCAAGGGTTAGATGTATCCAGTAATTAATGCTGCATGCGAAGAAGATTTTTCTATGTTTCAAATTTGTGACGTTAATATTACAGTGGAGCAACTTTACAATTGCATCAAGGACTGCTAGCTCCTACAATAATAGAAAATATATAAAGAAAATTTAGATGGTATTGGTACATATGACAAAGATGAATGAAAATATTTAGATTTGCAACAAGAGTTGGATTAGAAATATCGATTGCTTGAAAGTGCATATAATTGTTCTATTTAAAAGAGAGCAAAATGCAGCAAAAACCTTAGCTGTATATAGTAGTAATTAAGGAACTCACATGTTATGTCGTGTAGACACAAGGCAGCCCATGGTCCTTTGTTAAGCATAGAAGAAAAAGTGCCAAGTCCTTACATTATAACTCAAGTATGCAAGACGAATTAGCAATTCAAATCATCCCGGTAAATATATTTAAAGCCTAGAGTTTCATATCTAAACATTTGCTGAACCTATTCCATCAAATTCACCGTATATTGCTTCCGTTGAACACCTAGCAAATTGCTGATTGTGAACTTCACTATCTGTCATACCCGACATCTGATTCACCGCCAATTGAGCCTAGACGCAACCCGGACACAACTTTTAGCTTTGTGGCTGATTTTTCTCAAGCATCATCAATCAAAGATTGATATTTTATTAACTTTAATGACTAGTATCTTTCAATTTTGATATCCAGATCATGGACCACTTGGACCAGATCCAACAAGATGTGGTGCCCAAAAGTCCACGCGGTTTGTTTGGACGAATGGGTCTTATATGAGAAATTTTCTGAAAACCTATTGGCTCGATGGATAATGCCAGGTGCCCTATCAGTGCACATCAAAGTAACTTATATCATGTGGCACATGGTAATGATATTAGTCATAGAAATTGATGCTAGAGTGATGTAGGACGGAGGGAGAAGAAGACGGGAGAGAAGAGGAGGAGAAGAAGAGCAGCTAGAAGAGAAGAAGCAGAGAGAGAGAGAGAGAGACCCAATTATGCTACTGTCATCCAGCAATAAATGTTAATACACTGTCAAAGAATCGAATCTAGAATCACTAATTGCTAAAGACATGTGATGATCAAGGCAAGCCCTTATTCACAACTTAAGAAACTTGACCGTGACTTCTCAATATAAGCAGCAATAATAATAATGATAACCAACATGGTATGACAAGCCGTCCGTTTTGCTCTTCTTGTGAACCCTATTTGTTCGTTACCATCATAGGTAATCGGGACCTTTTCCTATTCTTTTTTTTTCTTTTCTTTTCCTTTTGTAAACAAGGCAATCTTGACCAAATCAATGCATAAAATGGACCTAAGGCTACAAAGTTTGTTAAGTGCAATTTTGGATTCTGGCCTTTTTTTAATAAAAAAACCTTATGGCACCCCACCTCTCAGCACGTGCGCTCCGATCCAAGAGGTTGTTTATGCTATATTTGTCAAAAGCAATTCAAATAGAAAATTACTTAAAACTCCTCATCCGACCAACAATTTTGCTATCTAAGAGGTTCGGTACTTTTTTCTTTTTTTTTTTTCCGAATGGAACTAAGATGCTTAACATCACTCACCCAAACGTCAAAATCATGGACGACTTGAGCCAATCTCAACCACCTATGATGGTGGGCATGACCAGGAGACTGGAGTACCCTGAACTGTTTCAAGTGGAAATTCCTAAAATATCTACTATTTATGTGATCTACGATTTCACAGAATTGGGAGCTCATCTTCAATCAAAAATCCATGTCCTATTCACGAGCTACCTAAAAATTAACAGGCTTGTTTATTAGAATTTTTCTCCTTTTATTTGGAAGGGCCAAGGCCTACAGCCGTGCAGCTTTTATTAGGAGAGAAGGGAACATCAAGTGGCCGAGTCCCCAAGCCGGCAAAGCATCACCCAGAAGCAAACAATCCAAGTAACAACAATTACAACCAATATTTTTTAATATACAATTTTTGTGCACCGCATGCATATGTAATGCAATAAAATTAACGTCCAATCATATTAGAATATATGATGTACTTAATGATGGAACAGATATAAAATATTTAATGCTGTCCAAATTTTTTTTCCAATTTTCGGTGACGAAAATATCATTTCTTTCGTAGAACAAAGAAAAAACAATATTATTACTTCCTGATATCTTGTATGACTTTCTATAAATATATTATGATATTCAAAATAATATATATAATTTTCTGTATCTTTATGATATCTTAAACAATATATATGACTTCCTGATACCTTGTATGTTTTTTTGTAAATATATATGACATCCTTAACAATATATATAACTTCTTATAAATATATATGACATCTTGAACAATATATATAGTTTCTTAATACGTTATATGACTTCCTATGAGTATATATGATATACTGAACCATATATATGACTTTCTGTGAATATATATATGACATTCTGAACAATATATATGGCTTCCTAATCCTTATATGACTTCTTATGAGTATATGTGACATCCTGAACAATATTTATAACTTCCTATGAATATATATGACATGCTGAACAATATATATGGCTTTCTAATGCCTTACATGATTTTCTGTTAATATACATGACATTCTGAATAATACATACGACTTTTTGTAAAAATATATAACATCCTGGACAGTATATATGACTTTCTGCATCTTTATATAATATCCCGTTGGTTATTATAACTAACAGAAAGTCATATAAGCCATCAGAAAGTCATATATATTGTTAGGAAGTGATATAAGATATCAGAAAGTCATATATATTATTCAGAATGTCATATATATTTATAGAAAGACACATAAAGTATTAAAAAGCTATATATATTGTTCAAGATGTCATATATATTCACAGAAAGTCATATATATTGTTTAGGATGTTATATATACTTACAGAAAGTCATATAAGGCATTAAGAAGCCATATATATTATTGAGGATGTTATATATATTCACAAGAAGTCATATATGTTGTTCAGAATATCATATATAGTTACAGAAAGTCATATCAGGTATTAAAACGTCGTATACATTATTCAAGATGTCATAAAAACATAGGAAGTCATATATATTGTTCAATATATTATAACATATTCATAAAAAATCAACATCAAGAAGTAATAATACTGTTTTTTTTTTTTTTGTTCTATGAAGAAAAAAATATTTTCGTCACTAAAAATTGAAGATAGAAAAAATTGAATGATATTAAATATCTATTCAATCATTAAATGCACTACATGCTCCAATATGTTTGAACGATGTACTCCACGTTAATTTTATTGCACCGCATGTGGTGCACAAAGGATTACTCATTTTTTAAAACTGGATCAGCAACCCAACAAGTTAATCTAATTGGATTGGGCCAACCCAATATGAACAGGGTGGATTTTACTTGATCTGGTTAACACCCAAGGCAGGCATGAATTCTAAATAAAACATCCAAAGTGGGCCTGCCATTCCAAACCTGACTCCTTAATTTAAATCTCTATTTCAAAGAAATAATTATTTTATAATATTTATAATGATAAGTTTCTAAGCAGATTCGACCTGACCTAATCCAGTCCATCTTATCTACATGACCTGATCTGACGCACACAATCTAATTTACCCTACCCAACCTGAGACGGATAAGGGACTGATTTGCATATGGCGTTTTCAATCATGGAACAGAAAGACTATCGACTGATGCTACCCATATCCAGTCCATTGTGATCCCTAAGCAGGTGAACAAGGCCCAGGTGGTGATGGTTCCACTAAATAAACCATGAAAATTATAAACATTTTAAATCTCTTCAACCAATGGCTCACGTATGCAGCCTTAGAACCAGCTACAGAATCATCGCTTAAATTGATGTACAAGATAATGATTCAAAGATGAAATCAAAGAACAGAACTGTGGCATGACAAGTAAATAAAATTAATTCTCTTTTTACTGATTCAAATTTGCAGATTAACACCTATAAGTTCTACCCAAACCATAAAATATCTCTTACAACGCTACCCCTGCAATACATTCCCACAACCTAAAAAACGCTTCACAGAAACACATCCCAAGACAAAAAGTTGGCAATTTTCCAATGTGAGAGTCCCACAAACAAACACGCTGCAACTACAGCCCACAATTCAAGTACTCTGATTAACTTCACAGGAGAAAACATCAGAAGTCAGCTTCATGTGTCAGACATCAGATACCCTCGGTTACCACCCAAACGCAGCCACTACAAAATGGGAAGTGCCCTTGAGTTCCCGTGCAAAATTTCCTATCAATCCAAAGCTGTGAATAATAAGCAAGCAAGTAATTTTTTACGGGCCTTCACGTTATATCATGAAAATTAACGATATCTGAAGAATCAGACCTCAAGTATCAATGCCCAGGCCCTTCGTCCGAAAAAACAGAATAGTCATGGTAGTGAGTAGTTGATCAAACTACTGAAGAGGTGAGAATACAGTCAACAAGCAAGAGATCATGAACCCAAAATTAAGATACATTAAGCGCTCACCATCAGAGAAAATAAGTCTTCAGTCGGTATGTTTATGGATGCGCATGATTTTGTTGATGAACTGCTTTTCACGATGATATCTGTTTTCAACAACCATAAACATAAATTGGTTAAGCTCATGACCTAGATGACACCGTAAAACTCAGATTCTTCTAAGATCCAGATGAGTAAGGTGCAGGCCTATAAATACTTAACATGGTGATGGTGGTGCTGCTGGTGAAAAAAACAGAACAACTGATTTTGCAAATCAAAGCATCATATAGGCACGCACTATAAATATATGAAGAAACTGAGGACATAAGCACATACATCACAAAAGAGGAGATGCAGAAGCATCCAATGCCAATGGCCAAGTGAAGGGAAATAGTCTGCCAGAAGTTCTCCTTATCAAGAAATGTTCTCTCAGATATGAGTGTTGTAGCACCAGAAAGTAGCAGAATGGTCCATCCAGATGGCAAGCATCGGTAAAAAGAAAACGAAGAAGATTCCTGAGAGCCAAGATTAGCTGAATGTAAACTCAAATATAAAATATAAATGCAAACTCTGATCAACAGAAACAGGGAGCTTTATAAGTTACAAGTAGCATGATCAATGTGCCAACTATGTCGAGGATGTGCCTACACACCTGGAAATACCGTTTGATGAATACAGCAGAATATCCAATCCTTAGCATCATATCTGCAAGGGTCAAGGAACAAGCAAGTTCTAGAGATGCACGTACACAGCCATTTATTATTTTATATATATATATAAAGTGTACTGGATGAGAGACTTGACATCAAGCAGTGCCAGCCCATAACTCATTCAGCACAGGAAGATACTACTTTGGTAACTCCAGATACCAAGTGAAAAGGGCTCTCCCATCCTTTTTTTTTCGTTTGTGTTTAGGCACTGGATGGCATTTAACTTGACAGCTGCACTTAAATCCTTAACAATATGTCAATACATGCATAAATGTGTGCTAGTATGTGTCCCCATATGTGCATACATGCATATGTATACATACATGCATGCATGCATGTACTGAATGCACTGACAGCTAAGTTCACATTTGTTCTTTACTGCAGTTAATGCACATCTTTCAAAAATGCAACAGCAGTCATATTAGCAACCGATAACCACCATTCTTTTCCATCACATGAAGGTCATGTACCCAATTTTCCTACACGTATTTACAAACCAGCAAGCAATTTTCTGCAGTAGCGATCACTGAATGTGTAACTACAGAACACCAGGCCTTGCCTCATAACCTTTCAAACCCTAACTATCTTTACATTTTACCGAAAATATCTGTAGCATCTTTAAGTAACCAGGGGAATAAAACAACCATAGCAGCAGCAGTATTGATAAGGCATTTACACAATAAGAGGGCAACTATAAACGAAGCTTTTCTAAAATATTTTAACTGTCTAATCAAGTCCTATGAACCTTGGCAGAAGGTGTAGCTAAATGAAATTCTGCAAAGAGCTCTAAATCATGCCAAAATGGTTGAAGGGCCAAAACAATGAACCCAAGGTGCCACGAAGCATGCACACACACACACACACATCTATATGTACATATACTGTAAAGGAAATGCTAAAGGTAATGTTTACAAGTTACAAGTCAATATTATTCTCAGAAATGTATTGTGCAAAAAGGATACTTATTGAATTAGCAGCAATTAATCCTAATGCTCCGGCAGATTGAATCAGAAGGACATTTAGTACTATGTAAATCCCAGAGAATATAAGCAACGAATCATTCGACTTCCTAAGCTGACTCTCATTTGCAACTGCATGTAGAAAAGCTTCAGATGTCCCTGCAACATGAAAAATTAATTTAGATTATCACAAAACATTTAAAAAGGCGAATTAGTAGAAGTAGATTTTGCAAATAAAGCACCATTATACCACACTTATGCAAGTCCACAAGCATATTTACAGAATGCATAAAGGCAAATGAAAAATTGTAGATGGGCCATATTAACTGCCTCCACATATTAGATTCTCTTTTTCCACACTAAAGCATACATATGTGAAAGCTTACCTGATGCCCTTTTCTCTTGGAGTTTCAGTTTTCCTTTTTAATGACAACAGTAACATGTAGTCAGAGATGTCCAACCATAAGAATCAAGATATTATCTAAAAGAAAAATAGGTATGCTAGTAACTCAGGTTGGAAAAAACAATCCATGAAGCAAATTTACTTGATTAGCAGGAAAAAATCTTCGAGAGAAGATAATGCTCCTTCTAACAGAAGAACTATGACAAGAAGTACTAAAAGAGATTCTGAACTGAAACAAGGTCAAAAAAACCCTATAATGCAAAATAGAGATTCTACGTCTTTCAGCTTACCTACCACATACAAGACTGGAGGCTTATGTTAACCTCTATTTTGGCTAGAGTTTAGACCTAACTGTTAGTTCTCCCTCTAAATACTTAGGTCTTATTGTTAGCTTGAATCTAGAGGGTTTAGACTCAGGGGCAGAGGGAGGATTTTACCAGTTGGTGGCCGAAACGCCACTAAATACTTGTATCTTCAAACATCACACTAATCAGGTTCTAATTATTCTTTTTCTTTAACTTAAAGTGAGAGACAATAAAAGTAAAGTTCAATGACATGTATACATCTGATCTCTTTATGAGGCATTGAAGTTGTCGAGATCAGATTGAGTTGTAAATCTTTGAGGTGGCTAGATCAGATCGCATCGTGAATTAGATTATAGACTATAAGATTTTGCTGATTTCCTTCAGAAATTCCTAAATACAAAAGAAATACAAAAATTAAAATACGAGTCAAAAAGTGGATGAATGTAGAATAAAAAACATATATAAAACAAGCCCAGCCTTACCAATTTAGGCCCATATATAATATTTCTTGTGAAAAAAACATTCCATTTGGTTATTGAAGATGTTTTCATACTATCTATCAATTTAATTATCCTTTTGTGTACAACACTTTAGAATAGACAAGAATAAGAATTTAACATATGGTTGTAAATGTAGAAAAATTTGCATCTTATTTTTAACTTTATGAACCACAATAACAGATTTTCTAATTTTACTCTGAGATTTATTAGTATAACTAATTTAAGAACCACATAATCAAAGAAATTATAGAAATGGACCTAAACATAATTTAATATGCAAATAACTTAACCGCATTGGATCTCGTGATCAAAAGGAATGTGTCATCCATCAAGAGGATCTAAATCTTGTGATCCTAAACCGATTCTGATCCAAGATGTGATCTGGATTGTTTAGGGTCATTTTGATCTGGATCATGAATCATACAATTTTAACAGCAATACCAAACATCTTTTCCAGGGAAAACAATTACATGTTAAATATATATTACAAAGGCAATAATCACAAAGTTAAAAAAAAAAAAAAAAAAAAAGTTCCCACCACCAAAAAAAGGGTAATGCTATATATTGTAGGGAAGAAGTCACTTCAATCAAGAAGCAAATGCTCCAGTGAAAAAGTGGAATTCGTGGAAGCAAATAATGAAGTAGAAGGTGATACTTGAATAGGAGAGAAAATTAATGCAAGGGGAAGCTAAGATAAATTGATGGGAAATCGAGGGAAGACAGTCAATGATACAATCTGGTATTGCATCCCTAATATAATGGGTTCTTGGGTGGATTATGACTGTTTTTTCTCAGTTCCTACAAACAGAATGTCATGTCTCCCTAATTAAATTTTCTCTTAGAAATTCTTGTTAAATCTGAATAGGCATGAAAATTACAAGGGAGTTACGTATTTGTAGAAGCCTTTTTAGGAAGCATTCTTATCAAACCCAGACCTGGCCTGCCAGTTCAACCAAAGAACTGGCGAACAGGCTCCTTGGTCCATCAAGTTTCTTCCATAAGATTGTTAAAATCAACAAACTGGTTAAACCCATTTTTACCCAGCCAGTTTTACACCAACTGGCAAACATGTCTAGTTTTAAGGAATCAGTTGATATATGTTCCTTGACACCAACTTCGACAGCTCTATCAATTATGAGCATTTGGGTCTTCTCATTTTAAAAGCCCAAATTCAAACACTATCATGTCAGCATCTTTGAATTGAATGGGAGCTATTCCATCCATGCATCCTCAATCAATCTCCCCCCACCACACATGTCCTCCCCCATGATGCATAGCCAACACTATTAGTGGCCATTGCCTCTGTCATGCACATCCATCACAATGCTCATCTGCCAATATCCACTACAATTACCACCCCAACCGAGTCACTCAATACCACAGTTCTCTCTGTATCTCTTTCCTAACCTAGGCGACAAATTAACCCCCAACCAGCACTAGCAGCAGCAGCAGACTGCCCCACTCCCCAACCTGCTTTCTATGCCAAGGTTTGCAAAACCAACCTGAACCGCTTGGTTTGGGGCAGATCGAAACAAACCTGTGCGGAACTCAGTCGATTTGCTGGTTTGGTTCGAGATTTAGGCCGAAGTGATCCAAATGAGTCTGAATTGAGAGCAGATGTGCCCAGTTTCGCTCCGTACAACTTGGTCTAAGTCAATTCCAGGCCCTCTCATGAGTAAGAAGTTAAGAGAAGCCAAGCTACTAAGGATGTGAAGGGGTGGGAAGGTGACAAATCAGAGGAGAAGGGATTTCATGTATTCATGAGTAAGGTGGCAGGCCATATCACTTATGGAGCAAGATTCAGAAATCATATGTGAAAGAAACTAAGGATCGTCCCTCAAAAGATAATGAATATCCGAATTTGCAAAAATAGAAAACATGACTTTTGGTAAAAATGGTTGCTGAAGGATAATAAACTCAGCCATAATGTGCATTGTCATTTCCTTTATAGCAATATACTTTCCTCAGTGATATGACTATTTTATGATATTTGAATCCTTTTGTATATTTTTGTGTTGATAAAACTTATTTTATGTATAACCCAAAATCTTGGCCATCTCAATAGTTATATAGCAAGATATTAACTCTAACATTTGGGTGACAAACTAACAGAGAGCAATACTTTATGTTGCATGAGCTAGCTCATAAAATTATAATATGGGAGCATACAGTTTTGCTAGCTAAGACAAAGCAAATGAACTCAAGAGTACATCTGATTGGTGTTTGGCCATTGCCAAATGAGCAATTCAATAATATTGAGAAGTATCTCAGAAAAGTTGACCATGCAATTCTTCAATGAATTTACTTAATGAATAAAACAGCATTAGTTTGTTATCCCTGATACTACCAGACAGTAGAAGCATCGGCTGCTAATAACAACAGAGACATGCACACACAGAAATTACAGATGGTCAGTCTCCCAACCCTACCAAGTAATGTATCATTACTCTAGATAACATTGTGAAGATATGTCTATCTTGTTGGAAGTCAATCTAAAAGATAAATGATAAAAATAATAAAGAGGTTCTTCAATGAATTTCCTTAATGAATAAAACAGCATTAGTTTGTTATCCCTGATACTACCAGACAGTAGAAGCATCGGCTGCTAATAACAACAGAGACATGCACACACAGAAATTACAGATGGTCAGACTCCAAACCTTACCAAGTAATGTATCATTACTCTAGATAACATTGTGAAGATATGTCTATCTTGTTGGAAGTCAATCTAAAAGATAAAGGATAAAAAAAATAAAGAGGTGTACTGAACCATGCTTAATAAAGAAATCTGGGAGTAGGAAACTAGAAAAATTGATCATGCAGATACTACAGCTACAAGACTTCTGACAACATGTAGTATTGGATAGGTAAACAAAATGACTTACCATTCATGGCTAAGGCGATGACATAAAAGCAATAATAACGGAGGGCGGCTGAAGCTTCTCCATCACTCCATTTCTTCCCATAGAGTATTCTTATGAGAGTATATGAGTAGCTTGGACCAAATGCTATTACCACAAAGCCTGTAACAAGTCAAAGACCAATCTGTTAAGCTAAATACAAATGACAAACACAACTAAAAGGTGGACCTATGTCTGCTTTGCAATCGAGAAATGGAAACATCAATACTGTGAGAACATATGATGCTTCCGGAATAAGTTTTTATCCAAGTAAGCTGAAGCCATTTTCCACTTCCATATTAGGCTAAATTCAACTTTTCGTAAATAGTTGTTCTCTAACGTCTTTTCCTTTCATTCATTATGTGGATTCAACCTTTTTCTTCCACTCTTTACATTGTTTTCCACCAAAAGAAATGCACTCAAGCTGGCTAAGATACGAAACAAGAGTAATCATATGGAAATAAAACAAATTGCTTTAATCAAATAATTCCATTACTCCAGTGAACCAACCTCTATCTTAAATTTGTATTCTACTTCACTGTTGTCAAATTCCAGTAGTTGACGGAACCTCACCACCATTACTCAGGAGTTTACAATCCTAATTTCAAAACAAAAAAAAAAAATTCTTCACAAGTTGACCATGCAAGGCACAGTTTGAACTTTGACGTTTTAATGTGTATGCATGGGTCTCAGCTGCACCTCGACATGCTTTGGAAGAGCTTAGGTAATACCACTTATGACTTAGTACTTCAAGTTGCTAAACATGAGTCCACTTTTTTCAACACTTAGCTACTTTATTTTATTGTTAATCAACAGATCTGGCCATACTTCTAAAGATTTGGATAATTATTACACTATGGTTACTGTGTACCAAGTTTAGTAAATTTAAATAGATATAACACAAATGATCATTTAGAAGGCTAAAAGTCGTATTGGGTTAAATTTTTCCATAAATATGGTTAAAAAAACCTGTTTGCCTTCTATCTTCCATTAGTCCCGATGCAAGCATCTTTATCATCATCAACACTACAATAGTGAGATGTATTAACTTAATATAACTTAAAATGACTTAGAAAATAAATTAAATGAAGGAAAACAAGGAAGACAGAGAATAGGATTCATATGGTAATGCTGCTTATAGAAGAAAACTAGGGAAAGAAAAAAGAAAATAGCATTACAGCAGACTATAAAGGTTCAAAGACAAATAAGTAAAAGTCTGTACTGCAGGAGCAAACAGAAGTTGTAGGGCTATTTCCTTGACAACAACACATGCAAAATTAATTATTAAGCAAAAGAATATATAAGCATACCAATCAGCAAAACAAGCTTCAGGGCTTCTACTAAAGAACTCCCTAACCTTGTGTTCCTTTGGGGTGATTGTCCTGCCCAAGAAGAAAGATGGAACACTTAAGAGTCCTGCAAAGGATGGATCTACTTCCATGAATAAGGAATCAGTCAGGAGAGTAAGATTCTTAAACATAAATCTGTAGTCAATGACTGAATCCAGATAACATGAGAAAATATTGCTCGTAACAAAACGTAGACATATAGACATAGTATTAAATATTAGTTGCAAATATTGGCATGCAATACTAAGGGAAAAAACAAACCCAAAAAAAAAAAAAAAAAGTATAAAAGTCAGAATTTAACAGGATGCAAGGCATTTAAAAGATACTACAGTAGAAACATTATGAAAACTTCATACCCTTAGAACAGTTTTAGCCAAAACAGAGATATATGTTTTCTTGGGTGTTCCCATGCTTACACATAGCAGATTCATTAAACGGTATACTAAAGTCCCCGCACTCTGTAAAAGACACTTCTATCAACAATGCAGCATGTACCATCAGCAAGTTCTTTTCCTGATCTGACCACTACCAAAAATTTCAAACTGCTACATAATGGCAAAAATACAATGTAGACAATACAGCAACAACAACCAAACCATCATCAACAGCAATGCAGTCGCACGCCGACCCATAGATAACAGATCCATTTTTTTTAACTCAGACCTTGTGAATTAGGCGAGGAATGAGAATCAACTGAAACATAACATTCTGAACACCAGATCAGCAGAACATCTGAATGATGTGCTTATGGAGTAAACCAGTTTGGCCAGGTTTGATTGGACATCTTAAATTGAATAAAAAATTAAAAAATATGAGTCAGTCAACATGATTTACTACATTTTACAGTGTAGTCATATGTCTACCACCAACACACACGATTATGGCATAATTTGTTAAGAATAAAGGTGAAAACATAATTAAATTATGTTACATTAAATAATGGCAGTAAACAAACCAGCCAATCGAATCTTGAACCAATCAGATGAATATTTGCTTCAGTAACCACTCCAGCCAGGAAAGTACGTTAAATAACACTATCTCACAAGTAGCTTTCATGAAAAGGCTTTTGGCTGAATGAAGAAACTAACCTGATGCTAATTTTGCAAAAGTAGCATATGAACTTTCTTCAAACGGAAGAAAAACCAATCTTACGACTAAACTTCCTGAAAAATAATATCACAAATCAGATGAATTATGTAAAGATAAAAGTGAATTTAGTGGGGAGAATTGCATATGGTGGTCATAGAAATCCAAAATGTGAGAAAATTTGATTTGAATTTTTAAAATGTTTGAGACAGATACATGCCTAACTTGTCCACAAGACCATATACAGCCTGGTTATAGGGTGTATCCAACCATACAAGAACCAGCTTCTCCCCTTCTTGAAGAATCAACTTTCGAACAGATTGGCCAGTAAATAATACACACATGTGCCAAAGTTGTTTATCATAGTCCATCAAGTTCCATAATCTGAAAACAGCAAGTGTTTGTGTTCATGTGCTAGATTATTGAAAAAAAGGGGGAAAAATTACCCGAAAGAAGAAAAAATTCCACCAGCTGTTTCAAATATCAAACGTGCACTGAGAAGAATCTTACATGTCTGCAAGTCAAGATGACAAACCTGAAAGGAAACAGATATGAAATCCTGATGATACGAAAGAGGAGAAAATAAAACCAATATCCTAAAAACAAGGTAGCACCATATGCAGCCTGGGAGAAAGCAAAAACAATTCCCTTTTCCTGCAAGTAGTAGATTAAATATTACCAATGAGCAGGCATAAGAGAAGACTGCAAAAATCAATGAACATTACAAGAACCATGTCAGAATTTGTTTTTAGTTGATGTTGCTCAAACCCAGTAATATCATGAAGCACTTCAAATGTCTCAGAACACATAAACACAGAGCACCCAAGGATATGTTATTACCATGTTACTTTGTTTGACAATGAGGATGAAGGTTGTCATACAACGTAGAATAGTTGCTGCAGTTTCGACCAACAGTCTTAATCTAAGGAGAAGCAAGTTCTGAGAAAGAATATATAGAGGCTCTGCCAGTAACTCCAATAAACAAGCAACTCCTGCCAATTTGGACCACATCAATCATTAAATAACACCAGGGATTAGAAATGGGGGAACAAAAGATGTAAGAAGGAACTTTGAGCAATCTAAAGGACCAAAAAGGTAATGGACTGGAACTTCAAATCTGATGTTTTTGAAGAAAATACCACAAAGATACGGCATGCTAGCTTTCAACATAATTTAATCATTAAATGCTCTTTAATAACCAAAGTTAGCATGGATTATCCCATCTAATTGAAATCTGGTTTGAGAATTCCTTCCTCCTCAATCACGAGGTTTAGCCTCTGTTATATTACAACATTAGCATTAGCAGAAGCCAAATCAGGTATTTTATAGTTTGACATCCTTTTAACCTCTGGGCCCAGGATTGGCATCATCAAACATTTGCATGAGCGGGTTGTGGATTAGCACTAATTGCATGTAATTTTTTAACGGCAATACACATCATGACCTAATTTATAACTGTCTAGCACCCTTATACTCTCCGGGCTCCCATCTCTTGGTAAAACTCTTCATGAGATTGCTAAAATCAAATACAATTAGAGGATTGAGATGTTTTTTGCAGCTCAGATGAAAAGCAAAACACTCAGAGCCATATTAGTTTTGTATTTTGTTGAAGTTAATAACACTATCCAAGTTACCTTACACTTCTTCAACAATAGGTGGACACATTGTATAATATTTAGGACCCCGGAGATGGAATTTGAAATTACCATGGATCAGTATAGCTTGCGCATATGGTTCAGAAAAACTGAGTTTCTGATACCAGAATACAAAGATGCAGGCTGCAAAAGTAAAAAATATGCCAATTGGAAAAGTCATCCAAGCTACCTTCAATAGCCTCGCAGCATTTTCTTCCATTGGTGAGCCATCACTGTAATAAAGATGAGTATTATCTTTCCTATGCATGAATGTGCAATAGAAAGAAAAGAAAAGAACTGCCACAACTGAAACTGCCATTTAGGCAAAGTACTGTCCAGAATGTATTTTTCCTTTTTAAAAACATTTTTGGGTGATAAATAGGATTAATGGCACTTTTTAGTATGTATAAAATAATAGATATGTAGAAGATAAAGGAACACCTTTAAGGATCACTTCAGCATAAATTGATATGTTTACAATGCAAGCTCCAGTAAGCTATTGAGAATTTATTCAATAACAAAAGGATGGCCTTCGGAACAGAGAAATATGCAATTATGCAAAGGAGCAGTTCTTCCTAACTAGCACATTAGCTATATGATATGCTTATTGCTTAATAACATGAAAGTGCATGAAGGCAAGAGAAGAGTATGGAAAAGAGAGTAAAGAAAGATGAAAAGCACAAATAGTTCTCTGATCTGACAATGTTTCGTGAGGCAATATGAAAAATATAAGCATGTCATGATTAACTATTACTTTAATATACACTTGCAACATTTGCACTATAAAAGATGCACTCACAAGTTAAAATATGAACATTAGAGCAACACAAAATTACAATTGGACTCCTCCACATACCACAATATGTTGTCAAGGCAAGCAAGAGGTATACCATCTGGCTGAAGTTAGAGTTTTTGTTCGACCACTCTCCCCCATTGATTCAGTGTAATGAATCAGTTTAGTTCATGATGACCGGTGTAGCTTTGTAAAAATAGAGCAAAATAATCACATACACGAGTTACAACTTATGATCTAAATCTTGAACTCTCACATACCCAAAAAAAAAAGGGAGGCTGACATCACCAGTATTTGTTTGGCTAATATAGTTGGGTCAAGGCACTTATTGTAACCTAACCTAATGGAATATGGCCAACGTGATAAAAAAAATGGAGTACAAAATTGCCTATGATTGTCTTGTATACATAACTGTACAGGATGATAATAATACATGAAATAATTCAAATTAAAACTCCCTACAGAAAAGTGATAATGGATTGAACTAGCACTTGATTAAGAAATGAAGTTAGCTTCTCAAGCACAACACAACAAAACAAAACTTAAAAAAAAAAAAAAAGAAGAAGAAGTTAGCTTCCATTATCATCAAATGCAGCTCCCAGCTGATAATGAACAATCATGACAACTTCGCAATCTCAACATGTCTAGGATGATCGAAGAATCAACTTAAGCAAGAGAAACTAACCAAATAAGTCCATCTTGTCATCAAAGTTAAATAGTAGCCAGATTAAGAAGATCGCTTAAAAATTATAGATAGATAGAGGATGACCTTCGAACATCAGTGCGCATGCATGCACGGCGAAAACCCTCGCGGCTTAAGAATAAGATGCAGGTAACAAAAAGATGAAATTGTACTGCATAAAGCTGCAAAAAAGTAATAAAATAGAAGGACAAGTTATGAGGCTCTAACTAATAAACAGCATGATCCACAAATGGCAGATTGAACACGTGGAGAAAAAGAATCAACCAAAGAATCTTAGAATATCTTTTGATCACCTTTAATAAATCACAGCAATTGATACTTGCACCATTAATATAGAAAATTCTTAAATCTTATGATAGATGGGGATAAAACAATGACCTGTAAAATATTACTTGCAAGATTTGAAATCATTAGATCCAACACAGGAATGGATGCACTTTGGTGAAAGCTAGCAATAGTTGCAAAAAGTGAGAAGGGGAATAAGAGGAGATTCATTGCGAAAAAAGTGAAGCAATGGTTCTTGAATATTAGTGGATGGGAAAACCCTGGAAATGTTTGAATGATATATACAAACTCTCTTTTACTTGATGAACCATTATATATCTTATTTTACCATACTTGATGAATCATTTTAAATCATATCATTTAGTGCTCTTTTAGTCGAAACTAATTTTTAGAACCAAGGTAAATTAACTTATACTGCAAACGAAATTGTGTGAAAATCTAATCTTGTTAGGTAATTGTATCAAGCTAAACAATATCAGCTTCAGTTTCCTGTTCCACAGGGATTAAGATAATGGAATAATTCTTGAATTAATTAATAATCTGTAAGCCATAAGAGACAAGAGGTTAGGTGATATAGAAAGGATAAACCAGATAGATCCAATAAGCATTTTCAGCAGCTATACTGATTTAAGACAAATTCTCGGCTACTTCTTTCACATCCTTCTATGCTTGTGGACTATTCAAAAACATCTTCCCTAAATTTATTGCTCTAAGCAAGGTTTTGAATATTAGTACTGAATCCAATATGGATTCTCTATCAAAATGCGGTATCAAGACAGTATTGGTATTAATGGTATGTCCTGAAAATGATACCATCAAAAAAAAAAAGAAAAATCATAAATATTGATGAGTACAGTCAGTATGGCACTGTCGATGTATACTGGAATAGCTGTATCTATCAACATGGATAGTTACAGTACCCCAACGCTCTTTAAGGATGCCACTTTTGCATCAGAAGAGTATGGTGCTGATGCTACCATCCATTCTGGCAGTAGTTGATTCCATGACTCTAAGCATAGAAGTAATATATGAACCTATGAAAACTAGTCAACAAGTTACGAAAAGCACTAAAAGAATCTGGCAAGGGAATCTAGACCTATATCTGGCATGTCGATTGTACCAAAAACCTTCATTTTTTGGAAATAAGAAATATATCCAATAGTACATAGGAAAGGGATAAATACAAGACAATTGACAGCAACAGTACAAAACTTCCCAGAGTATGTGCAATGGAAACTGAAGTTGGATCGTATGTACAGGTGAATCAGAAAACCAACTCTTTGATGTAAAATAGTATCAAACTTTTAAGAATTTCTGCTTGGGAATAAAATCCACAATCCATAGGGAGTCCTCCAAATTAAAATAACGAGTTAAAATCCTATCTTTTGGTTTCTCTTATGACAAAACATTTCCTGATCCCCAAATAAGATTCAGTAACAGCACATTACAGCTTCAGTCTATTAGTTAAATCTTTTTTTCTTTTTTTTTTTGAATGTGAAATGCATGACTTTGGATATTATAGATTGGGATGCCGTTGTTATATCAGTTTCACATGGCAAATTCCTTAAAGAAGCATCTTCCTTTGTTCTTGTCTTCCTCTAAAACATGCAACATACGCACACAGGATCTTTATTTTCCTTACTCTTCAAAACAACAATGTCACCCAATTCTCATCTACACCAACAGGTAGATTCAATCTGTCGCTACTTATTGAACGTGACTAGATATTAGGTGAGAAAGATGTGATTGATGGAAACACCTAAGTGATGCATCAGGATAAGCAACATTTTTACTCAAAACCTCTATCACTGAATTACTAACTTCAAGATTACTCAAATCCTCTGTCATGAATTATAACTCCAAGATGACCGCATGATAGTTTTAACAGCGATATTCTGTACTAGATGTCACCATCTTACTTACATTCTTGGAGAAACTGATGAATGGGATTAGAAGTAAGGAAGGCAGAATTACCGCATAGTCGGCTTCTGTGAGGTGCCTCACGATCCATGAATTAAATATAAATGGGATTCCCCTCGACAGGAACTGCGTTGCTGAAAACCCAAGAAAAATTTGAAAACGATAAAATTAACAATAAAGAAACCGGAGGCACATAGATCATGAAATCATGCAAATTAACGCACGTCTGAGACTGACTTACCCATCAGGTATTTGAAGGTGCGAGCGAGGTTGTGACCGGCGGGGCCGCCCCCCTCCGCCGGGAATCCAACGGTCCCAGCCGCCATCAGAGATCAAACGGGGGGGAAAAAGAGATGTTCTTCTCGCCGTATTCCTGCTCCTATAGATGGGGCAAGTAAAACCCTAGAAGCGACTCGGAGTCGGTGGGGAGAAACGGCGATGCACCATCGACCGCGTATGCTCGGATCCGAATATGCGTGAGTAGCGAGTATGGCGTGAGGAGTCCATGGGAAGTGGACGGGGAATTATACTTTGCGGACGCGGGCGTAACCTTGCGGGAGCGAACCGGCCGTAGGCTATGAACCTAAACCACATTACAAGTAATTTCCCACGATAATCCACATAAAATATTTTCCCCCCCATTGGGACCCCGTCCTATCATAAATAGATTAGGCAGATTGGATCAGATTAAAACCTAACGATCCGTTTGGTTAGTATATCAAATTATGAAATAATTTTATAATTTTTAAAAATTATTTATTTAAAATAAAATTATAAAAAAATATTTTTATTATATTTAATTTATATAAAATTATTTTAAAAAATAATATTAAAAAAATTACTACGTTTTATTAAAGATAAATTTAAATAGAAATATAATCAAATTTATAAATATATCTTCCAACATAAAATATTTTTTTAATATTAAAATAATATTATCATCTCCGATTAATTTTTATATAACGATTATAATCACATAATATCATCTCCATCTTAATTTTATTTTATAAAAAAATTTTATTGAATAAAATTGGAAAGACATTTAAACAAATTTAATGATTATATATATAATTTATTGAAAGTATTTTTATCAAATATAGAATACCATTACTCATAAATTTATTAAATACTAATTATCCCATAATATTAATTTTACCTTCTTTCTTTGAAAATTAAGCACAGGACCATCAATTTTTTTACTATCTCCTTTTTTTTCATACCTAACATGATAATCTGATATAGGATTCATTTCTCATGTCAGATTATCTCTAACCAAAAGAATCCTAAGCGAAACCAACTCTAACTAATCCAACTCCATGAGATAAATTATGACACCAGAACTACCTTCAAATTTTAAACCTTGAAAGAATTTGGGTTGAGTCAAGTTAGATTACATTACCGTAGATGGACTACTTTTTACCGCATGATGCTATGTTTCATTTTGGCCTTAAATGAAGTTCTCACCAAATCAAATGATTCCAAAGAGAATTTTTTTGCGATAGCACAACACTTGAGAATAGAGTGTTGCCAGCCGGATCGTGCAGCTGCACAGGCATGCCAACAGTTTCTAAAGTTGAAAAAAAAAAAAAAAATTGATGGATGAATCTTGATAATTTGAACTTCAAAGATTTACTATCAACGTTCCATCTTCTTGGAGGAGCAAAAGACTAACAGCTATGAGCTAAAAAATAAAGTAATATAAATACGGCAAGATAAATAAAGATGAATGCAAAACAACGTTAATAATAAATCAAAGGATAAATGTCTGCTCCTGGTGCTAACAACGGCCGAGACCGGACCTACACATCCGGTTACCATAGTTATAACACGTCATTGAACTAAGTTAACTTTAGACCTAATACATCTCAAGTTACATCAGGTTGTACAACTATATTCTCTAAGATTCATTCGGCCTCATGTGGCAACCCATCTAAAATTCTAGTTTATCCATCAAATTTGTCCATACGACATCCACTGAGGCAATCATCGGAGACTCAATTACTTCATTATCTCAAAGAAACCTGGTTGGCTTCCATAAAAGAGAGTGAAAAGAGTGAATCGAAGATTCGTTTTATTAGCCAAAAAAAAAAAAAAAAACGCCGGCCATTTTAAACTATGAGTCTTATTTAAAGACGTGATCTAAAAAATTTTAAAAAAATTACAAAAACATCTCCACAAATTTAATTAAATTTCACTTACATTATTTATATTTTAAAAAATATCGAATTAATTTTCTGATTATTGATATTGTCACGTCTCGACTTAAGGCCTGAGCCAGGGGTATGACAGACAGCCGCACATTCTTAAGATTTGATCTCACAGGATATACAAGATCTGTCTTTTCATTCACATACAATTACATCATTCCCACTGAGACAATAGTAAATAAGTAATAATTGACTTGCCATAATTATTTTAAAAGAGTCTATAATCTCAAATTTTCATATATAAATATTCAATAATTTATTAAAAAAGATAATTTAATTTCTTCTATATCCTAGCTCCTCGCAGCTCCATCCCAAGCCTTGACCATTCTGTTGCATTTGAAAAAAATTAAAAAAAAAAGATAATAAACTTTACGAGTCCAATAAATTACCATAACTTCTAGTTTAATTAAATATCTTATGCATAAAATATAAATTTTAAGGTTGCATGATTTTTCATAAAACATTTATATCTATCAACATAGATCTAAAATATGCATTTGGCCAAAATAAATTTTTAGAACAACTAAAGATCAATCATCCACTCTCACTCTTTTAATCCCTCTGATCATGGTCACGATCGGCCCATGGCTAGCCCCAAAAGAGACTAGATCTTAAGTATAATATGTCGTCCATCGGTCATGTACCAATAATTATCCCACTAAGGCTCAGAATAAAAACTAGCTTTAATATTACACAGAGAATTGTGCTCCCATCAGCACATGCCAATAATCAATCTCATCTTATTAGGAGAAAAACTAGCTCCTAATTATAATATGCCGTCCGTCGGTCATGTGCCAATGATTATCCCACTAGAGATCTGAAAGGAGACTAAATTTTGAATTCGTGTGATTATAGTCAGACTAGACAATAGTGGAACCAACATATTTTTGATGCAACAAAATACTAATCAAGTCCACTAAATCATGCATATTCGATCAAATATGTCACAAATTATTTTCATGTAGAGCATATAAGATACTTAATTTAAATGGAATGAATTTAAAATTAAATCACATACATGATAATACATATCAGGGATAGATGTAACTTACTATTTTCATCTTGGAATTTTTTGAAACTCAATAATCAAAAAAAATGATCAAAATATAAAATACTTAAACTCCTGATTGGACTTCAATAAAACATCAAATAGCCTAATTTATCTCACAACAGGCTCCAATCCAGACTATCGGATCCAGTCTAAAATTCAGGGTCTCGATCAATTTAGATCTAATAATTATCTAATATAGGTTTTTAGATAAAGTCCCTTGTTATATGAATGTAAAGAATATGATCTTGATCAAACCTCCAATCTAACATGATTCGAGTTCCAACCTGATCAGAATAAAATCCATGGGTTCGATTTAATTCATAAATTAAAGAAAAAATAACAATTATATTTGATCAAGATTAATCAATAGAGATAGAGAGGCTGAATCTAGATTCCATCAAAAGTTGAAAAAAAATTCTCTTTATTTTTTTTTATTTTTTTCTTCTCTCTCTCTCCTTCTCATGCCACAACAAAGGTTCTCCCCATGGCACGGAGAAGTCGAGAGGAGAGGGTGGCCCAGCATGAGTGTGGTCAGGGTCACGTCGGGTAGTGGTGATGCAGCTAGAGTGGTCGAATGATGGAGAAATAATTAAAATGGCCAGCAGCTCAGTCACACATAGAAGCTGAGAGAGAGAGGAAGAAAAGCGGCATTGCCCTTTGCCGTCTTGATGGTGGCACCCAAGGCTAAAAAGAGAATAAGAGGAAAAGACTCACTGGAGGTGGCAGCGATGATGGAACTCGATCGGATGGAGTGGATTCCGATAGAAAAAGGGTGGAAACCATGAGATGGAGGAAAAATGGAGCATAGAGAGTTTTTGAGAGGGAAAGAAGAAGGTTTTGGATAGTCGAGCTTAGGTTAAGTGGCTCGTCGACCATCGAAGAGGAGGAAAGAAGAGAAGAAGCTTGATGATACTGACTACAAGGGAGGAGAGGGGTTTAAATGAACAATGGTTGTGAAAAAATAAGACTAACCTAACGTCGGCTGTTCCTCGATTGCATCGGCCTCCATCTACTACCGACGGTTTGTACCGGCCCAAAGATCATGCATCACCACGATTCGATGGCTTTATCCAAGCGAAGAAGGCACGAGCAAAGGATCACAACCGCATCCTCTATTCCAACCCCTTTTCTTTTGTTTTTTTGGATAGAAGTTAGCCAGGCTTGTTGGCTTTGGTTCAAAACGGGCTCAATCAGGTCGGTTCTCACAAATATGTTCCAATATAATCTGGTCATTCACTTGCTAACAAATAACATTAGCTTTTCTTCTTAATAGATAGAAATACCTCTCGCTCATGTATGGGCTTGGAGGAGGAAGAAAATGAGAAGGAAAAGTAGATGATGAGGAAGGAAAGGAGGGGAGAGAGGCCATCGGTGAAGAATAGGTTGGAGAAGGAAGAGACAAGAAGAAAAAAAAGATGGAGAGGAAGAGGAGGAAGAAAGATAGATTGCCAACGAGAAGAGACGGAGATGGAGGGGGTCACTAAGAGGGAGATGGCTTATAGATAGCTTGGAAGAGAAAAAATAGATAAAAAAAAAGAGAAAGAGGTAGAGAAATGGGTGGAGATGGAGAAACCATCATGGAAGAGGAGAGATGGATAAAGAGGGAGAGAAAGGAGAAAGATGGATTGCCGATGAGAAGGAACGAATATGAAGGTGGCTATCGTAGAGGGGTAGGATTTAGAAGAGAGAGAATGAAGAGAAGTGGATGAGGAGAAAAAGAAGAAGAGAAAAAAAGCCGCCGGCAAAGAATGCATTAGAGGAGGAGGAGGAGGACAATAAGAAAAAAAGATAGAAAGAAAGAGGAGAAGGAAGAATAGATTGCCAACGAGAAGGGACAGAGATAGAGGAGCCAATGTGGAAAGGAATGGCTTAAGGAAGAAGAAGATGAGGAGAGAAAATAGATGAAGAGAAAGAGAAGATAGAAAATAGATGGAATGAAGAGAGCCACTATAGAGAAAGAGAAATGAGTAAGAAGAAAGAGAAGGAGAAAAATGGGTTATCAACGAGAAGGAAGAAACATAGAGGGGCTACCATAGAAGGGTAGGATTTGAAAGCTGGAAGAGGATGAAGAAAAGATGTAGACGAGAAAGAAAGAAAAGGAAAGAAGAGCGTCGGTAAAAAATGCATTAGAAGAAGAGGACGAGGAAAAGAGAATGGAGAGAAATGAAAGAAAGAAGAATGGATTGCTGATGAAAAGAAAGGAAAGAGACAGAATCACCATAAAAGGGATGGCTCATGGACGACTTGGAGAAAAATGATGAGAAAAATGGATGAGGAGAAAGATGAAGAGGAGGAAGGAGAAGGAAAAAAAGAGAAACACCTATAAAGAAAAAAGAGAGAGATGAAGATAAAGATATTTCTTCATTTTATAGAATAATGATACTATATGATGATCACATGACACATTCATTAATGAAAACAAACGACTGATCATATGAAACATATCGATAATTAAAAAAATTAATTGATATTTTTAAAATAAAAAATAAAAAAAAAACTAAAATTAAAGAAAATAATAATAAAATAATAATAATAATAATAATAAAAAGCTTCACCAATGCACCAGCATTTATAGTTTAGCACTGACAGACAAATATGCTTCCCAAAGGCAATGGAACCGAGTCAAAAGCAAAATCACGGGAAGAACTGAAGCAAACATGCAACAAACACCAATGCATCCACCAAAGCGCAGCGTTAAGTAAGATATATTAATGCACCACCAAAGAAAAAAGCCGTAGATTTCTAAACTTCAAGACTTAGCATGGTTGAAGCGTCTAGCAACAGCTTAAACAAACACAACAAAATTGACAGAAATGTAACTATTGAGTTTATCTGAAACAAAATACTGAAAACACCGACAAAATAAAGAAGGTCAACGATATCGGCGGAGGGACAGTGTCTGGTTCCTCTTCCAAGTTGCCCTGCGAGATGGCCTGGCCTTGTGATGCAGGTGACCTTTGCCACGGAGGCCACGGTATTTCTTGCCAGCAGAAGTCAGTCCACGAAGCTCACGATGTTTGTGGACGCCCTTGCAAATCCAGTTGATCCTTGAGTCATTGCGAATTGCATTGTGAGCAGCATCAACAAGGATAACCTCAAAATATTTGTAAGTTGAATCCTGCAGGAAATAACCAGAACATGATGTAATCGCATGAGAATAGCACAGATACCAAGGGGCCATAGGACTGCATAATCATGAAAAGGAAATATATACGTTCCCAGCAGTCAATTTTGGGACAAGATAACCCATCTAACCTCATTGATCCAGTAAGAGTTAAGCACTCTCAGACCTCCCAACTTCCGACCAGCTCTCTCCTCAGCAACTGACCTCTTGTTTCTTTGGAACTTCAGTTGTGTGATACCCTGATTCTTGGGCTTCCCATAGACGATACCCTTGGGAACAGGCCTCTTCCTGCCCCCACGTCTAACACGAACCCGATAAATCACATATCCCTGCACGTGCAGGAATGAGACAATCAAAACCAGAGAGCACTGAGCACTTGCTGTCTTCCAAAGGGCATCTTCCACAACAAAAAAGGTAGAAGTAGGTTTGCTGCAGCAACAAGATGAAGGCAAAAAACATAACTGGAGTCCGCTTGTATGTAAGCAGACTAAAGAGACCTATAATGCCTTCCCCCAGCAAAGTACAACTGGCAAGTGAATCTAGCAAGATTGGTTTTCAGATATTAAACTTACAGATGCAAAGTAATCATGGATATAGATTGGCTTAATCCAGTCGGATATTAAACTGCAATAAATAAATATAAGCTTGAAAGACACTCACAATAATAAAACATATTTAGAATATAGTCATATGGAAATTATATGGTGAAACCAAACAATGGCATGCAACTTCAATCCATTATTTCATTGAAAGCAAATGATAATTTAAAAAAAAAATCAACCTTTTTAAGGTAAAGCCTAGCTTAGCCAACATCTTGATATTAGTAACACATATAAAGAGCAGCCAATTCTCACCGGATGTAGTTGGACAGAAGACAGCTGGAAAGAGAATCCTCAGATAAAGCAGCCAGTTTCACATTCCTAAAACCAAAGTCTTAGCCCATTGACTCTCTATCACTTGGAAAAGAGGAACATTTAACACTGCATGCATGTATTCAATTTCCAACGTTCAAGTTTCTAATATAAACATGCTTCATATCACAAGGTTCCTTTGCATGCATGGCAGGATTATTTTCAGATTAGATCAAATTAGAACACAGGATTGTACAACTACATCTATTGGAAAAGGGAGTGTCAAAACCCAATTAGAATTGAATTGCATTTATGTGGACTATGGATTGCTTCATTATCAAATTAACTCCCTAATATATTTCCTATGGAAACATGTGATTAGTGAATTAACAAATTTAGCTCTTGGACTTTTATCTAGCAACAAGGACTACAGACAGATTACAAATAAAAGTAAAAATATCATCATAACATCATTGTAGAATCAATGTTTCATTATCTTGGCTTATATTAATATTCTTAGCAGCATACAACTGAGTCTTAAGTGGCTCATCAAAATCTCAAGCATGTTTATTATTGTCATCCAAAAATTTTTTCTTCATATCTTTTTCCTTTCCTTGCTGTACTCTTAGATTCAATCACCATAGCAAAGCATCATTTTCCAATGAGCACATAACAAATGTGACTTCTCCGATCAGAATGTGACGATATAATAACACATTTTGAAGAGTAAAAATAAAATATTACCTCGTGCTTTCAATCTATTCCTTTCAGCAGGAACAACAGACCCACAAACAAGCATAAGAGTCATAAGAATTTATAACAGGTTAAGCATAAATTAATAAATAACAACCGACACATCATGCGAGGCAGCTATACAATCCAACAAGTGAAATCCATTATCTCAATGGCTGAAGATTGATAGATAAATGCACATGTAACAAGTGCATTCAAGTCAGATTAGTCCCATGAATCCAAAAAGACACCAAATTTGCAGACTGCATTGATCTGATGTACAGGAAAAATCCAACAAGGGCACCATCAACTCATTGAAATCTAACGGCGACCAATACCTGCTTGGCCTTGTAACCGAGGCGTCGGGCTTTGTCTGGGCGCGTAGGCCTGGTGACACGGACGATGGAGGGGAGCTGACGGTACTCCCAGCACCTCACCCGTTGCAAGAACCGCATCACGTCCGACTGCTTCTTCCTCCATAGCTCCGACACGTACTTGTAAGCCCCTGGTTTCCACCAAACGAGTTATAAAGAAGAATCAATCTCAACTCCTAGATACAGATCGTCCTAACGAAGAAATAAGCAAGGATTTCGAGAAATCTTGGGATAAATCCAAAACCCTAGATCGAAATGCTATGGAATCGATGCAAAACCGACCGATCTATTGGAAGAATTGAAGTTGAGAGAGGAGCGGCGGCTCACCCATGGCTCCGAAGAAGCTCTCAGCGGCGTCCTGGGGCTAGGGTTTAGCTCGGGGCGGAGGTAGGAGGAAATGAGCTTATAAGCACAAGAGAGGCCTTCGAAACAAGAAATCAGGACCGTCGAATTGCCTATGTGTAATCCGACCCGTTTGTTCGTCGCTTAAGGGGTGGCTCATTTTAGGTTCTAGTTCAGATCACGTGCGACAGCGATGACCCACGCATCCTTACATAGTGTTAATCAGAGCCGTCGATTATATTTTTATGGTGAAAAATCTGTTCCTGTTCTGGGTTGGGCCTTGTACACAAATTTACTGGCCTAGAACTCGGCCCGTTTAAGATCCACTCTTCGATGAATGCTCATGCACTGCCCGGTAAAAACTTCTGAGTTGTTAATCATGTTCAAAAGATATTCTCGACTAGGAAATTAAGCTTTCTTTGAGCTGCCAGTGATATCTTCCATGTACTTTCAATGATCATTTTGTTCTATTTGACTTAGGTAGCATTTGGATATACATTTTTGGGAAATGCATGTAGTTAGAGTTATACATGGTTGAGGTTGCTGCATTTATAACTATATTTTCAATGTTCGGTTTGGTGGGTCTATAGTTAGTGCAAAATAAAATTTCATGTTTGTTTACTTGTAAGTTAGGGCTATAATTTTACTCTGTTATATTATTAAAATAGTATTTCCAACCCCTAAATCACATCACATCAAGGGGTTTGAAAACTAGCATCCGTTTCGTTAGCCATTAAAAAAATATTTTTTAATTTTTTAATTTTTAAAAAATAAAAATCAAAAAATAATATTTGATAACGATATGTAAAATAGGAAATTAAAATTAAAATAATTAAAATAATTATTTTATATATAAAATAAAAATTTTTTACTTCTCAAAATTTATTTTTCTATTTTTTTTTACTTCTGTACATCTAAAACGTAAAATCAAAAAATAAAAAACTCGAATTTTTTTTTCTCGTCGAGTTCTTTACCTCTCCAACCCCTTCTGAACCATTCTCTCTCATCGAACTTTTCACCTACCGTCCCCAATATTTTTTACTTACAGCAACGTAGTTATCAAATATATTTTTATTTTTTATTTTATTCAATAGCAAAAATAAAAAAAAACAAAAAATATTTTTAAAAATAAAAAATAAAAAAATATAATCAAATACATCTTAAATAATTTTATATTTATAGATATTTTAAAAATAATAAATTATATGCAACGATGTGTATCTTCACTACAAAACTCCTATCTTTAGATTCGAACCGTTGCCAAATTCAGTCAATTCGTACAATAGGCCGCATCTCTTTCTATATAATATGTATCTATGTTCCCTTGCCGTGACGATACTGCATTCGAATAAAACTATTGAATCAACTCAGACGAGGTCTTATGTTAGTTTTTGTACCTTATTATTTTCTTTTTCTACAAATTCTTCTCCATTTTACCTTTTGTAATTTGTTCAGTACACCCAACTACCCAAGCAGCAATCACATTTGTTTATGGCCTGTGCATTACGACAACCTATTTCAGTATCTGAAACCTCGATCGATGGTGCTAGACTAAACTCCAAGGCAGGAACAGAGCTTTATCATCAGATCGTAGCAATATAACCACGTTGACCATGCATGCACAAAAAGATGGTAATGAATAAAATTTGGATCGAATATTATATTATTTATCTCTAAATCCAAATTAATATCTTATACCTAAATTCTACTCGATATCGATCGGATAAAAAAAAATACCCATCTCCATATCCAACGGATTCGAAATACTCACAATAACCCATTTTTTCATACCCAATCCATATCTGACCCATGCTTATCCCATATCCAAAAAAAATAAACAATCAAAATAATTTTATACATATTATTAATCAAAAAAAAAATATAGATAATTTATAAGTATAGATTTATAGAAATCAAATATAGAAATAGAATTACAATTCAACATAGAATATATAAATAATTAAAATAATTTTATAATATTATCAACCAAAATAAATTATAAATATATATATTCGGTATGGATTCTGATATTATCCATATCCATAGGTTCGGATCGGATTCGGATTCAGATTTAGATTCGAATTTGGGTAGAAAAAAGCACTATCCATATCCTATCTATATCCGTGTTACAGTTTTTGGATTTTATCCAAATCCGATCAAACTATATTTTTCGAATTTGATCGGATTTGAATAAGATGCATATCCATCGAGTCGATCGATTTTATCATCTTTATACGCAATATAATCAATAATTTTTTTTGAAAAAATTGATATCTGGAGCGAAGGTTCTAGTAAAGAGTTCTACGGTAATGAGCTCCGTACGTGTAGAAAACTCCAACTTGCTTCTCCAAAGTAATACCTGCATGCCTCCCTTGTGCATGCCAGTCTGTTTGAACAAAAACACATGGAGATAAAGACCTAGTATTGTGCAATGGATTGTAGCTAGAACATACAAGTTCTTCTGATTGATTGATTGATTTATTTATTTATTTTTTTGCCTCCTTGAGTAAATTCAATAAATCAGTTGCTTACAAAATCATAATGCAAGCCTGTAGCCCTAGTAAAATATGTAATGTTTCTTTTATTACACCATGACCCTTTATAAAGACCTGGTTTATTCACTCAACCAGGTAGATTTTTGAATGCATGGTAGATCAACCAATGGGACTTGGTCCAGCCAGTTGGCACCTGCAGCCAGGCTCCTCGTGAGAAGTTTCTGGCTCAATCTTGGGAGGCAGCCACCATATTTTTCAAAGAAAGAAGGAAAATAAGCCATTCGTGCCATCACCATAAAGCATTATCATAAACGTAATAATATGATAACTATTACTTTTATTTTTATTCTGGTAGTTATTGCCTTATGTTTCGGTTGATTTAATAGTTAAATTACTAGCTGACTGCTATTTGTTCTTGCCTTTTGGAAACAGCCAAACAAATAATTCTCTCTTTTAACTGTTTGAGTATGGTTGATCGATAAGAATAGCTGGCTCTGGATGAAGAATAATATAATACAAAAATAGCAGTAGAGCAAGCATGCCAAAAGCTGTGCCAATCCGTGAAACAAATGATTTGAGTAGGAAGCAGGCTGTCTGTTTGACACAAATAAAAGCAACTCCTGTTGTCTAAACCTGTCAGATATAAGATAAATGAACTGGCAAGTAATGAGCCAGTGCAAACCCATCTCTATATTACCCCTCATAAAGCATGTCCAGAAACAATTAGACAGACTTAGCCAGCTATAGCAGCAGATACTATAGCAACAACTGCAAGCCACAGCATGAATTAGGAAATATAGCGAGTTAGCAACATAGCGATATATAAACCACCAGCATAAAACTCGGCGTTGGCATCGGCACAGCTTAGTATTGTAAGACTAGAAGCATCAAATGGAAACCAAGCATAAATAGTATAAGGAATACCAATAGTATATCATGGCAAGTGACAGATAACCTTGTAGTGCAAGTGGCACGCTATGCGGCGCAAGTATATCACTAATATACCTAGTAGAAGACATGGTCGACAATTTCTTCTCCTCTGAGTCTGAGCCTGAACTTGAACTACCCACACACATGCAAGAAGTGTTTGTCAAATTGTGGATTATCCAGCATACTCTGGTCGCCATGCATATTTCAAGCACAATAGGGCAGCATTTTTAAAAAAAATATAAAATAAATATCGAGGTGGGTTTTGGCACAGTTTGCATCAATTCATTATTTATCTATTATTTATTTATTTATTTATGCATATCTGTGAATTCCGAAAAAATAAAAATAAAACTATGTAAAGGAGAGTGGCAAGAATTTGAGACTGCCGGCAACAAACAGAATGAAAGCATGTCTTTTCAGAAAATTTCATTTCTTTTGCTTTCAATTTACAAACAGTCATGAAACATATGCTGGTAATTCAGGAGCAAGACCGACAAAAATAGTAAAAAGTTCTATAAGTGTGTGGTACCCTCAATAGAGGCAAATCCTTATCAAGCAATCATACAAGTATCTACCCCTTTTCTTTTACATATCAAGCAATGGTTCTCAAATCTACAATTCTTAAAGGTTTCCCATATTTGTTGTGAAGGTAACCAAGTAGTTGATTTCATTGCCAATTTAGACCTTGAACAATATTGCATTGGCACAGGGGGATGCCTTGCTGGTTCATATGTCTTATCTCTTACAGGCTGATGCAGCTGGAGTTGGGTTTTTGTGACATAATTGACCATAATGCTTTTATATCTAGGACTTTGGTTCCTCGTTTGATACGACATCCGGTACGTTTGCAGATTGTATGCTTTGCAGTTTCATGGCAGTTAGTCAGGGCATGCTGGATCATTGTTACTATGCTAAATTGCAGCTCTATTTTGCTTGGATTTTGAAGGAGTTGACTTCTGGCATGTGCTCTGATTTCTCCTTATCGCCTTCTATACTTTTTTTGTTTTTGTTTTCAAATACAGGTGGTGCAGCTGGTTGGGTTTTTTATGGTTTGTATTCACATTGTCATTGTTGCTGCAAAGCCTTCTTCACGGACCTTTTACCATATTTTGCGCAACATACAGAGACTTTTGGAGAGTTTCTTAATGTCAATATTAAAACCTCTCGTTAGCTGTATCGGAGAAAACTCAAAATTTTGTTTAATTTATTTTTTTAATTTTATTTTTTAAATATTTTAATTTTTTTATTATTAATTTTAATTTCTGACCGTTGGGCTCCAACAACCAACGGTCATGTGTATTTAATTTTATTTTTATTTTTTGATCGTTGGATTCTGTATTAAAGGTCTTGACCGTTAAACTTCTTATTAAAGATCTTAATAGATCAATAAAAATCCCAATGGTCATAAATAGTCATATTGTTGGCTAAAAAAAAAAAAAAAAAAAAAAGCTCCATTTGGACCTAAGAAAGCTATCTAAAATTTTTTTTTTCTAATCTTTTTTTTCCAATAATTTTTTCTCCTCTATTAGAATATCTTTTCTGAAGATTTATCTACTATAGATTTAGAGTCTGGATCTGATTTTGAAGGATAAGAAAGATCTTTTCCTAAAGTAAATATAAGACGTAATGTTGTAAGCCAGGCTTCTAAATATTCTTGCCATCCGGCAAACCCGAACCATGAAGTGACGAAGAAACTCACTATTATGTGTATGGTAGTTGAAGTTTGAATTAAAGAAATGTAGTTCAAGATTTGGTTCATTTCTTTTTCTTCAGATGAAAACTATTTGCACTAAGTAAGGTTAAGTTACTTTGCCCATTGTATAGTATAAACATCGAAAAATTTATATTATTTTATTTTATAATTTTTTAAAAAATTTAAATTTTGTGCGAGATTGTTGGAGAAAAATTCAAAATTTTATTTAATTTTTTAATTTTACCTCTTAAATATTTTAATCTCTTTATTATCATGATTTTAATTTCTGACCGTTAGGTTCCTAATTACCAACAGTCATGTATATTTAATTTTATTTTTATTTTTTGACTATTGAATTTTGTATTAAAGAATTTGACCATTGAACTTCTCTTTATGGGTCAATAAAAGTCCCAACAGTCATAAACGGTCATGGTTGGCAATAAAAAAGACCCCCTAGGATCTAAGAAAGCTATCCAAAAGTCTTCTCTTCTAAATCTTTATGAGTCAATAAAGATCTTTATGGGCCAATAAAAATCTCAATGGCCATAAACGATCACGATAGTCATATTGGTTGGCTATAAAAAAAGGCCCCTTGGGATCTAAGAAAGCTATCCAAAAGTTCTCTTCTAATCTTTTTTTCCAATGATTTTCTCTTCTCTATTATAATATTTTTTTTTTTTCTGGGTGCTGAAAAAATCTTCATCAATCTCTTTCACGATCGTGCTCACTAGCAGATGATCCTGATCGTATCTTGGGATGGTTTTTTCGGATATTCTTGCACGAAGGACGGAAATACATTTTAGGACAGTGTCAACATGCTTCCGGATTTGATTTTTTTATTTCCAAATTTTCTATAAGTCATTTACAAGTTTTACGATCAAAATTCTCATTAATCTTCTTAAATCACATCTGATTTTTAAATATTGTTCCAACAGGCTGTTTATTGTGCGGATATAACTCAGTCCAAGTGCAGGTCTTCTCGGGGCAGGAGCTCATCGTGTTTATTCACTCTTCTTGTTCAGATTTTAATCATTCTTTGCAGGGACTTATGTATACTTGTAATTGTAAATGGCTAATCTTCACTATACTCAGCAGACAGCTCATCCACCTCTTCCTTTGGCACACCATCATGTTCCTTAGTGAAGATGCTTTAATGTTCCTTTTCAGAATCTTGGCATCACCATTGAGCTTCACATTTCTCTGTCTTTATCAGCCACTTCATCATGGTTCAGCTCTGGTGGCCGTATACAGGACTACAGGAGTTATCACACTTCATCCGGCAACAAACTGTATGTTCAGCATTGTGGGCTTCTTCTCCGGATTACACTGTGTAGATTTTTCACCTTCCTTTCCCTCTACCATGGAGTTTGTGCTTATAGTTCACAGATTCCTCCTCACCCAACTGTCCATACTTTATGTTCACCGTCTTTGCCCAGCTTTTGTTCCAATTTCAACAGACGGACACCATACCTTTTATAATGATGTATGCTTACCTTTCTTTTTGGCCTGTTTTGTGTTTGTGTACTACAGGCGCTTTTGTAACTAAACTGCACAGCAGTCTTTTGGGTCAACGAAGTTTCATCTTCTACCAAAAAAAATCATACAAGTATCTAAAGTTCATCAAGCAATCACAAATTTCCCAGAGAAAAAAAGAAAAAAAAAAATGAAGGACAGAAGTAGAACAAAGGTAAAAAGGGCTGAAATTTGAACTAGGAACCTCTCACATCCTAAGCGAGAATCATACCACTAGATCAAGTGCCCATGACTACTGTTGTGGGCAGGCCACGGGGGACCTCCTTTAAAAATTCTACATCGGACAAATTCTGTAGTGTCATATGCTTAAGTGGGATACGAGCACGCATTCCCTCACGAGGCACTTTTTCCTCCGTTTGGAGCTGAGGGACAAAACCGTGACTCCGGGGGTTTTTACTGGGCCGAAGCGCCTGAGCCCCTGGGGAGAGCGGACAATACCTCATGGGGTCCGAGGCGGCCGCTCCGACGACCATCTTGACACGTGCGCACTAACAGTGGCGCGTCAGGTAGGGGCCATCTGTCCCCTGACTTACGCACATGACCTCTCCAGAGTGGGGGGCTGTATTGTGGGCAGGCCGCGGGGGACCTTCCTTAAAAATCCCACATCGGGCAAACTCTGTAGTGTCATGTGCTTAAGTGGGATACGAGCACGCATTCCCTTATGAGGCGCCTTTTCCTCCACCTGGAGCAGAGGGACAAAACCGTGACTTCAGGGGTTTTCACTGGGCCGAAGCGTCTGGGCCTCTGGGGAGAGCGGACAATACTTCGTGGGGTCCGAGATGGCCGCTCCGACGACCATCTTGACACGTGCGCACTAACAACTACCAAAGATTATTTTCACAAAACTTATATCCTCAAAAGGAATTACAGACTTATCTACAATAGATTCAAGCAATTCTCCTTGGTGGGCACCTGGATTGCACATAGGGCTGTCATATATGAGTCAAGTGTCCATGAGAAGCATGAGATTCAGCTCAACATGGGCTGGTTCAACTAGCAAACAAGTGAAGCTTGAGCTTTATAAACCTTGTTCGTTTCAGCTTAATTAAATTCAAAAACTTTAACCATCAACTAAGATATACTATAAATAGCAGTTTGTATTAAGATATTAATTTACTAACCACTAAGTTAATCCATACAATTATATAGAAATATCATTTGTTTGTCATACTCTCAAAATGCCGGTACGTAATTTTCTTATACCCATAATAGCCAGAACTGCCATTATACCTTAGCATGGCTTCTAGCAACCAAATCTATGATCAATGGACTCTCCATCCTTGAATTATTATAATCTTGCCCTGGTTGGCATGGTAATCATTTTCATCCCAAATTATATTGTTTTCTTTGTCACCTCTAACTTGAAGTCTAGATAGTTATGGGGAAAAAATACCATGACATCGTATAGTATGCCAATCATTATCTGCATACAAGAATCTGAGAATATAGGATGAAAATATTTACAACGACCATATTCACCTTATCACCAGGCCAAAAACTTGATTATATAGAACACTATTGTAAAAGCACATCGAAATTCTAAAGCTTGATATGATATAATGATAGAATTTCATGATGTTTACACTTTATTACCGTCGTGAAGTTTATTTACCAATTGGACTCTAGAGTTGACAGTGAGTTGGCATAAATGCTGCACTTCTTTCTCCAATTTTTCATGTAATCAAAATATTTTGCCTATAAAAAAAAGTACCGAGCAGAGCTTCGTTCATATACTAATCTCTACAACTATGACCATAATTTGGCATCCAATGCCAGCAGCCATCAAAAGTGCCAAAGTAGAGAAGTGGTCGATGGCATGATTCCACAACTCCACATCAACACGATCTAAATCTTTGACACCATCCAACTGAGACATCATATAACGGACGGTATTCCATGAGGATTCCGAGTGTATGAAAGATGCGAATGGATGAGAGAAGGCTTTGCTGAAGATGTGGTTATCGACCTCACCGGCTTCAACGATGGAGAGCTCATGCTGCTGCAGCCATTGGCGTTTCTCGGTTACTCGAAGAGCAAACCGTGCTTGGGCCTCTTGGATGGAGGCTTGGCCCCTTGTTCCAAAGGCATGGAGGCGGATGTTGCCCGTGACATCTCTCTCGTTGTTTAGACAGAATCTATCGCCGTCAAAATCCAGATGGAGATCTCCGAACTTCACCATGGAAACTATTTACAACAAGTGAACAAGATCGCAAGGGGGATGGAGTAGCTACGGAGCTTTGTTTATGTGTTTTTGCTTAGGTTTGCCTCGAGTCTACCTCTATATATCGATGTACACTGTGAGATTTCCACTTTGACAAGGAAACGGGAGTCTCAGAATCCCAGTAGGAATAGGATAAATAATTATACTTCTCCATGATCTCAAAGAGGGGCACCATTTCGACTATGGCAAGGAATCGGATAGAACTTGGTCCGCTGTTTCTCGCCTCCTCCTCCTCCTCCTTTCTCGTCATCCCAGCCCAGCTGCTCGAGGATGAAGATGAGGGTGAAGTCGGCCTCATGTCCATGTCCGGAGAGGAGAAAGTGGATGATCCTAATGATGGGGGCTCGGATGGTGGCCATGTAATCGAAGGCGGGGGCACAGCCACGGACGAGGGCGATAAGCTCTTTGCCGGTGATGGTGGTGGTAATGCGGGGGTTGGGGAAGTCGAAGGCGCCATCGTTGGGGTCATCGTCAGGGGCCTGCGAGGAGGAAGAAGAAAGAAAGCTCCCTGCAGCGCCTCCGTTAGGTCGGTGAGGAGCGAGAAGAGGGAAAGCTCCCACCCCCACCCCCACCCCCCCCAGCTCTCTTTGGTGGTGGTGAGGTACGTCGAAGGAACCGTCGCCGGGGTCGTCGACGGGGCCGGTGAGAGGAGAGGGAGGGGAGGGCAAGCTTGGTTTCTCCGGAGGGGTTTGATGGTGGAATGGGGTCTCGTTGTCGGGGCAGCCCCTGAAGAAGCGATGCAATTCACAGCCCCAGCCTTGGCCTTCCACACTACGCACCACATCTTTAGATCTCGTGTAGTAGTTTGATGGACGACGCAATACACATCTTGAAGATTATTAATCAACACCGTCCATCACATTTATGTGGAACATTTTAGCTTTGATCTATATGGTATATCTAAAAGTGCTAATGAATTTCTATCGTACACAATCACAGCCCTTGGTTCTTACTGAATAAGTCCTAGCCATTGAAATTATTATTAAAAAAGATCTTACTCAAAGCCTCGAGGTTGCAACTGAAAAATAAAAATGTGAGAGTCCAATTTTTTTTTTTTCTCCTTTAAAGAATGTGCGGGATTTGATTTGTTTCAAGGAGGGAACGAACAGTCGGCCCTTCTTAACAACAACTGTATGCCAATGAAGGTTGTGGAGATTGGATATGATAATGATGACTCTAAAACCCCTAATGACAGTAATATTTATGTTAGGAGGTGATATGTCACCTATGCCAAAGATACGTACCAAGAGGGATATCCGTGATGAAGTATATAAGGTCATCGTTACAATATTGATCGGAGATAAATGAGTACAATCCCAATGATAGATATATTATTTCAGAACTGTGGAAAAGCTACGCTAAAGGGAGTCATTCAATACATAATAAAACACTGGAAGATTTCACTTAGGCCCTCATGGATCCTCACTCTCTAATCGGCCCTTTCGAATGAAGTTTCATGATGGAAAGCTCCACCGATTCAATCTTCAGCCGTCGACCCTAATTTTGAACGTCGATCTTAACTTCGACTGCTAATCTAGGTTTTAACTTCCGATTTTGGCTCCACTTGTAGGTCTTTAACCACTGGCTTCAAGATGATGCACGGACATCAAACACCAATCCAGGGAAGGTCTTAAGCCCAGCATCATCTTCGACCGAAGAATCTCTCATCGATCCTCACCCTTAGCAGCAGGCTGCATTCCCTTTAACTATTGCTGGCTGTCATATTTGGAAAGATTGACCTCTATACAGTCTCATCAAGTTATATCATTTCATATTGGATCAACTACTCCAACGGCTGGCTACACGTCGGATGAAATTTCGTCAAATCACACCACCTCTGAGAATGGCTGACTATGCACCGGATAAGATGACGTCTATCGTCAAAAATCAGAACAAACATCATGGGATGGTACGACTGGAAAGATCAAAATGGTCTCCCACTACTTTTCCCCTTATGACTCGCATCTCTATAAATAGAGAAAAAAAAAGGGCCCTCCAAGTATACACACTCGAGTCTTATCATCCTCTCACACTCTTTTTTGTCTATTCCAGCTTTCTGATTTGACCGTCGGAGGATCTCCATTAGAGCCAATTTCGATCAAAATTTATTTTACAGATCTGATCGTACGAATGATTCACAATCAACTACAGCCACTCCAACCAGAGTCAGAAATCTACAGCAATAATTTATATAGTAAAAAAAAAATTATACAAGTAAAATTACCTTATGTATTTTGGGATTTGAGTAATTATATGGTGGATCTCCTTCTCTTTCTTTGTTTTTTCTAAAAATGGAGATTAGGATAACTAATTAGTTAGTTAGCTATTGAAATCTCCAACAGAAGTAGTATTTTATGAAACTTGTTCAATAAACGTGAGGACAACTTCATAAGATTAACATTATTTATTTTTCATTAAGATATAGGTAATTATAATGAGGGTAGGTCCTCCCCACACCCACCCCCCTCCCACGTGGAGCACACATAGCAAAATTAAGGAGAGCCAATTACATCTTGGAAAATAGGGACTAGATGTAAGAGGAGCAAGACTCAAATATTTCAATTTCTAATTACTTGGACGAAATGAAAGTAATTAACTTTATGTTTTGGCATTTGAAAAGTTATAGGAAAGAGAAGAAAAGAAAAAATATTTTTCTAAAGAAAAAAATTAGTCAAAATTTAAAACATATTGTTACATTGCTCGATTGTTAGAAGGGGAGAGCAAAAAATAAAAATAAAAATAAAAATAAAAACCATCTGAGTCTTCTATTCAAATAATTAGATTATTCAATTTTGTATAAGTTAAATTTTAAAAGCTTTTTGAGAAATCAGATACATGCTGACTATCAAGTCATTTCAAATATTTCAATGGATCACAAAATTTTTGAATATATTCATGCACTCATCTTAAAAGAGCTTGTATTTATGATAAACATCGTTACAACAAAGTTCAAACGGAATACATGATAATGCCAAAGAGTTAACATAAAAAAAAAAAAAATCAAAATTTCATCTACCGTTATCTAGATACATATGATTTGAACTTAATTTAAAAAAAAAAAAAAAAACTTTTTCTCAATACATACTTTTTCTCAACTTCAATACCCATAAAAGCGATCAAGATTATTGTCATGATCACACAATTATAAACATGTACATTGTATTCTCTCCCGTACCTCCATTCGATATCTGCGAGCATTACTTCCAAAAAAACCAAAGATTCTGTCCTCTGTACCAGCATCCGAGGTCTGATCTCACGTGCCCAAGAAAGCATTATTCACTCACCTATTCGAATAACACCCCCCACATAATTGAGAACAATTATACTCTGCGTGACTATAATCACCTAACTTTGTGGCAATAATTTAAGAATGAGCTGTACCATTCACAGGATGCCGCTAGCTTATCGTGCACCCTTTTATGTACTGAAGTTTGATGAAATAAAAAAATCTAAAAGATAGGACCATAGTACACTCTTTCCGTTACATGTGTCGAGCGAGTCCCGACGCCTCCCGCTTCGTGCTGGGTTATATCCTTTCTCCATTGTTCTGTTTATATTCCTTATCCTACTTTTTAAAAGAAGAAAGAGGGAATGACCATCTCCCCAATCGCCACCGCTCGATCCACAGGGCGACACCTCTCTCCCAGATATCGCTCTTGGATCGTTTCATCGAGCGGTGCGCCGTAGGCATCACTCCGTCCGAAGGTTCCCCCATAAATCCAAACAAATCCCCAAGAACCGTACAAAACCCCTCGCCGTCACCCTCCCCACGTCCCAACAAAAAGAGAGAAAGAGAAACAGATAAGAGGAATAGAGAGAGAGAGGGATGGCGATGAGGACACCGTCGGGGATGGGGGGAGGGAAGATGCTGAGGGCGGTGGGGAGGGCGGTGGGAGCGGGCGTGGGAGGGGTGAAGGAGGCGATCGCGGCGGGGGGCGTGGGGAGGCCGGGGAAGCCTGCGAGGATCGTGTGTGTGGCGTCGTCTGGGGCGTCCTCGCCGGCGTCGGCGTCGTCGCCGACCTTTGCGGCCGCGTCGGGGCGGGTGCCTGGGTGGAGCTCTTATGCGTGTTTCGGGGACGGGGAGGAGTGGGAAGCGGTGGGGGAGGAGGAGGTGGAAGTGGAGGAAGAGGGGGAGTTGGGTAAGTGGGGGTTGTTGGAGCGGTTGGTTTTCGGGAGGGCCCCGTCCAAGGAGGAGGTCGAGGAGGCAGTCTCCACCCTCCAGCAGTAAGTTCTTCTTAAATAGCTAATTCCCATCTTTGAAATCTTCTTCCTGCTTCAATTTTATATCTTAAAAAAAAAAGGTTATTTTTGAATTTGCCAATACGCGACTTTTTGCTGTCTGCATCATGTTAGGTACTGATAGTTTTAGGAAAGGTTTGATCTTCTTGTGGTGTTCGTGCTTTAATTTCTTAGATGTGTTTTATTATTTTGGAGTATTTTGTTCAGCCAATTGTATTGTTTTAAAAGGATTCTTCTCTTAATAATGTTTATTAGTATCATTTTCGTAGATACAAAAAAAAAAAGTATTGATGGTTTGGATGGTTTTGACTTTGGTATGATGTAAGTTCTGGTTACTGCGTGGTAGTCCTTTTGTCAAAGAAAAGGTGTACTATTTATCAAAAAAAAAAAAAAAAAAGGTGTACTAGTACGATTAACTGGATTTTTATGTGCTGGCCCATCCTGCTTCATGAAATCAGTTATTCAGCGTTGATAGGTGACGATTGACCATTTGAATGTTTAGAAGGTTGGCAATTATGTTTTCTTTCATAAAATGAGATCAGTATACAGGGGCTTCGCATCATGACAAATTGGCCATGCATGGTGCAAACTATTTTAGTACCTTCAGTGATTAACTTTGTTGGGGGGGGGGGGGGGGGGTGTGGTTGTAGATGGGCCCCAGCACCCCACCATAATATAATTAGGCACATGGACTGCCGATTGGCTGATGTTGAGTTGGACCGGGTGAACTTGTAGCCAAGACAAGTTATGGTTGTCAGTTTGGCAGCTACCAGTCATGAAAGTCTGCTGATCCTCTTGTGGAGTCTTTAGAGTTGCACTCCGTAGTGGGGTCTATTTTGATGGGGAAAAGTCTTGGACAATGATTTATGATCTATATACATGACATTCGGAGAAAATCTTTTGGGTGTAGACAAGTTTTTCAGTATTTTCCACAAAGTCATGCTGGGTCTACATGGTGTTGAGACTCAACTAACACATTCAAGGTGGGAGCGAGTCCCCTATGTTTGGGGACACTTCAGATTTGGGCTCAATCCCAATAGCAAATTTGCTTCTTAATGAAATGGGTCTTGTGAGAGGCATAGATGACAATAAGGTTCTATTCTGATTGTAGGCATTACTATAGTGAAAACCACTAGTCTCTGTGCTGGCGATATTATCATCATGTAGGGGTCAAGGCATATGCGAAGGCACGTACACCCAAAGACTAAATATTTGATAATCACTGTGCATCTACTAGAGGCAGAACTTGTATCATACAGATAATTCAATGCTTCTCCGAACAGGGCTGACAACTCATCATATCAAGGGACCTTATTACTAAATCTCATGACAAATCACACATGTTTGGTTTATGGTGTGAATTTTTATAATGCAGTATCTTTTTATTCAGCATTGGTATGAACAAATTTGAAGTTATTCTAAAGCTTGCAAAGCCTAACCATTTTAATTGTGGTGTATTTATGTAAGCACATTTAGTGCAGGATTTTATAGAGTTATGCAATTTCTTTTGAGGTCAATTTTCCAGTTAATCTATAACTTTATATGATCTTAATTTTTCTTCTGCACCTTGTTATTTGGAAGAATTTCAATTTATGTTGCATTTTAAATCCCTGTTTATGGTAGTTAACTTGTTTCTCCCCCTATAACTATTTTCTCAAGGTTCTTTCTTCTGTTGCTTCCTCTAAGTACTTTCCAATTAAAATGTCTTCCAGATCTGTGATAAAAGTAATGCTAATGAAGGAATATAACGACTTAGGAAGTAACTGCATGCAGGACATAGGTATACATTGAGATGATTGATAATAATTGTGCTGTCACATACATGACCAGCTTAAGTGAAAGATGGAATAAAGTGTGAATCCCTTAGGTGGAGCAGTACCCTCTGAGTTATGAAGCTTTTGTCTCCTTTTCTTCCCTGTATTATAAATGTTTTTTAAAGCACTGATAAATTGTGACCACTTTGACTTTCACATTTCTTCAGCATGTAATAATATTACTTAACTAATAAGTGTAACAACTAAGTTGCAGGTTTGCAGATAAAGTTTTTGGTTTAAGCACTAGCATTATTTGATCAAACTATTTTTCTGCATCATTTGGGATTCCTGGTTCATTAATGTCAGTTTTTCCTTTTTTTTTTTAATAATTTCCTTTAAACCTGCAGGATATCTGTGCCTTCCTCATTTTCTCAGACAGAAGATGGACATCCTTCTTATCTGGGTCAGGTTGCAGTTGATAAAGAGATGATTCCAACAACACCACAGAAAGCTTCCTCAATTGAATCTTTAACTGATTCAGAATCTGATTGGATTGAACCAGCTTGGCACCTTTATAGCTCAAATACTTTTCAGTCTAAAGAACGTGAGAAAGTTTTTGATGCATTTCGTTTACTGCAGATAAATCCATCTATTCAGGTGACAGTGGATGCCTAATTTCTCTCATTTATTTCCTAATTTCTCTCATTTATTTTTTTACTATTTACAGTTTATCCTTTTTTTTAAAGTCTGATTAATTTCTCCTTTTCTCGTACTTTGTGTGTTCTTATTTGTTTTCTTTCTAGTCTATGTTTGTGATACTGCCTTCTTTTTTCCTTGTAATTGTTTATTCTAGTTGTTGTCCACTTTCTAGTTATTTGAAAACGAAACCAGACTCTTTTTGGTTTGTTCCTCAATTCCCCTTTATCTCTTAATCAATATGATTTAAATTTATGCCAAAGTTTTATCAAGGAGTGGACAGGAAGGCCATTTCGTTAAATGAGAAAAGAATGTTACTGAACTTTGCTTTCCTTGTGACATAATTTTTGCAAGCGGAGCTACTGTCTAATTGCAAAGCCTTCTTGATTTCACGTAGTGGAATTTGAATCTTCAAATATAGAGTTTGTGCTTCATTCCAAATTTAGAAGCTGCACTATTAATGGATTTAAGATTGTGGTTTTTTGTTGCATAAGAATCTTACTAGTCTGAGAAACAGCTTATCGTTTTCATAAATTAGGGCTGTCCTTCACGCAACAGAGCCATGAAGATGTCTAATGATGAGTTGAGGGCGAGTAGTAGGAGGCTGGGTGTGTATTAATCTTATTGTTATGCTGTATTCTGTCTGCCTGGGGGCTCTGACTTGCTGGTAGGAACAAGTCTCTGCTTATGCTAAAGGGATATTGGAAATCAGACATACTTGCTGCTGTTTTCTGTCCTTTTTGCATTTTTACACTTTTTTCTCTAATTCCTTCATTATGTTTTCCACAACTTTCTAAGATAATGGAAGAATTAAACTGGAATAGATTGTTTGGTAAGATTGCAAGCATTGTTCATCGAATCATGCCGAACAAGACCAGTCGGGGACCGGCATGGTTCAACTTCTCACATTGAGATGGGCTCGGTTTGCCCATTAAAACCCCTCTCTCAGTCTGCCCACTCTCATTCACCTATCGAAACAACCCCAACCTGGCTGCTCGCATTCGATGATTTTCAGCAAGTCTCCTCTCTCTTAGCTCGGTTAGTCCCCCAGCAACCAACCCCCACTCGGGGCACTCTCATGCTCTCTTGTTAGGGTTAGGGTTTTCCTCAGCCCTCTCCCTTCCTCTCTATGCCCCTTTCCCCCACTATGACAATGACAATGAGGGCTTTCGAGCCCTCTCTCTTGGCCTCCCTCTCTCTCCCTCCATTCCTCCTCTATCTCCCTCCCTATCTGACTCTCTTTCGCTTTTCCTCTCTCTCCTTCTCCTCTCCCCCTCTCTTTGGCTCTCCTTGTTTTAGTACACCCCAGAATGGCACCATATGGACCCAAGTGCCAAAGTAATCGCCAGCATGTACGACCTCAGTACTAGTTTGGCGAACCTTGATTTCAAGTAGTTTGACAATTTTAATGCTTGAAGATTAAACAAATTAAAACTTATGTCCCAAATGTGGAAATGAATGGCTTGTTGGTAAAGGATGATGACATAGTTATGCTTGAGTAGAAAGCAGAATTAGAGGATAGAAGGTATGAAATTGCTCTCTACAATTCTAGAGAACAAAATGGTTGTATAGAAGAGAAGAACAATTACTAGAGGGGGAGGAGGATAACTTCATTAGTGTTATTTATATGTTCTGGTCGCTGATGTTAAATCAAAGATGAAAATGGTCACCATCATAGCTTGTTCCATATTCGATATTTAGGGTTAATTAGTTATGAATTTTAGTAATGCTAGGTTTTATGATGTTGCTTCATTGTTTATTATGATATTTAGTAAGATATTAAATCAAGGTTGTATGGCATGTGGTGCTTTGACCAGCATGAATTGAAGAACTAGAATTCTTCATAACTGAAATGTGCAACTCGTTTAGGAATTATTGCTGACATATTTGATCCATGTGACCATATGTGAAATAGTTTTATTTAGTCTATAAACACTTCCCCCTTCCTCCATGCAGAGGATGGTTGTTTCATTGTCATCAGATGAAGCTGTCTGGGATGCAGTTATGAGGAATGAGGTAGTACAAGAACTCAAGAAATCTTTCCATGAAGGTTTGTGCAAATAGCTTTTTACTAAATCAGCATTGTTAATTTGCCTTAACTTGTCAGATTGGAATTGATGTTGAAAGTTGTAATCTTATCTTTTTTTTTTTTTTTCTAATCCTACAGATGATAACTCTGGTAGTGACAGTAGTTATTGAGCCTTTTGATGCATCTTAAATTCTTGATTACTGCAAAACCCTTCTTCTCAGCTTGATCAGCATCCATGCCTTCTTCTCAGTTGGATCAAAATCTGTGCCAAAGAAACTGATGATGTGCATTATTTGCTGATTCTTCTTGTTCTGAAATGTTGCTTCTTATGTTCTGGAACGTATAAATTTTAATCTAGTTTTTACTTTATTTTTAAAATTGTATACCTAGTGGAACCAAATATGTTGCATTCTTTGAGTAGCAGCTAACTTGCTTTCATCTTTAGTTGTTGTGTAAGGAGGTAAACATCTTTAGTCTTCTCTTTGATTCAAGAGAATTTCATAGGCATGTATGTATCCACCATACAATGCCAACTACCCCAGTGTGCCCTTGCATGAGGTGCATGTGACCATCCTTGTTTCCCTAGCTGCCTTTCTCATCCTGCCCTCAATCCATGTTTCCCACCCTATGTTTTGCCCATCCCATTAATGCCAGGTAGCCATGTTGCCTAGAGCTTGTAGTTATTAACCACAAGATTGAATGTTCAAGTTTTCATCCAGAATTTATTATTTATTTAGGTAAGTCTCATTTTCCATTAGAAAAATGCGTGCATTGCATGTGATACTCGTGTGTGTGTGTGTGTGTGTGTGTGATGCATATATATAGTAGATATAAGAACTTATGTAAATAATTTATTTGTTAAAATTGGTTAATCACACTTTAGATCTACCACCCAGTATGCAAAATAATTCATTAAAGACTTATGAAATTATGGGAAAACCTAGGTTTATTTGATTGATAAACCTATTTGGTGACAGCTTGCAAGCAAGGAAAATGCCAATGATCTTTGTGAGACTATCATGGTGCCCATTTCAGGAAGAAGTGGATTATCCTAGAAATAAACTTATGAACAATTTCGAAGGCAAGTAATCATCAACCTATAAAGTATAAACCATATAGTAAAGATATGGGAGACAGTGATGGAGCAAAAAGTGAGGAAATAACAAAATACTAAAGAACTAGGAATCTTAACAGTGGATGCTACTTTTGTACTTGGCAGAGTGAAGTGGGAGAATTGAACGTCCTCATGAGTTGGAGAAAGCATATAATTAAATACCAAAAGAGTTGGGTTGGTGAACATAATGGAAGAAAGCTGTATGTCATGTATTAAAATTTGAAGGGGATGTAAGATGAAACAATGAAAGCCATTGAAGTGGTTGAGGTAAGTCTGGTGTCATCTGACTGCCACAAGCTTTATTGAGCATTGTATCTATGCTCATATATCTTTGTACTTGTCTCATATCATCACAAGTTGCTGATATTTAAGAGGCAGTATGATGCACGATATTTTCAAGATAAATATTATTTGATTTGGTGGGTTGAGCTTGAATGCTAAATTGGAACAATGCATGAAAGTTTCAAAGGATAAGTGTGCATTCATTATGTAATTAGAACAGAGTACAGAACATGCAATGCTAGTGGTAAGAGAAAAATGTGTAAGGTCACTAAAATCAATGGCCAAAGGATCTCGTTGTGATTATTTCCATCACTTTTGATCTATTATGAAGAAGAATGAAAATACGGACAGAACTATCTGTATAATTGGAGCTGATTGGAGAAATGGAGACATCACACTGGAGCTAAGAGGGGGTTGACAACCAAACCCCCTCCCCCACCAAAAAAATAAAAGGGAAAAAGTTTGAAAGTCCTAATGTAGCATTGGGAGGGAGCCTAGTTTTTCTTAGCGTAATGGCCCTGGCTTCTCAAAATCAATTTTAACTCAATTCAGATGTATTTGCAAAATCAAATTCATATAATTTCTGGAATATCATCTATCCCTTTTTTTTTCAGTAATTGATTTCATTAAACAGGAAAATTAGAGCCTAAGGACACTCTTTTAGAGGGAACTTTTACACACATGAACTGGGTTTCTCACTTGTGTTCATGGTTTCGTGAAGATGGGAAGAATATGTGTAGCTTCTCCATGCCCATTATGTCTACTTTCCCTTATCCTCCTTCCTTTAGGATGTTGTTCATTGGCCATAGCTAGAAGTCATCTCGGATTTGTTTAGATCTTTTCTTTCTTCTTTATAGTTGTTTGGTCTCCACAAAAAGAAATAATTTTTAGAAAAAAAGGTATAAAAGTTGAAATTAACTATTTGCAGTGTCCCACCTTTGTTCTGTCGTTTCCTCCTTTCTCCCCTCTCCTATTTTGACACCCATGGTTGCTTTGACTTTCATCCTTGCCCAAGCCATTATCCCTTGGCATGCATCCGTTGTGGCTGTTCATGTAATCTGATTTTTGATTTTCCTTTTCTCTGTCTTCCCTATTTAGCCCAGCACATCCTTCATATCAAGTTTTGGTACAAAAAAGATTCTATGCTGGTAATAGGGAATTTAGCCCTGTACATCCCTCGTATCAAGTTTTGGTACAAAAAAGATTCTATTCTGCTTGGGTACTGGTATAAGTACCGAATTTTACTTACAACCTTGCTTATGTCAGTCATCATCCAGCTTTAGCTAGAGCGTCTACTCTCCTCCCACTCCTTGATGAAGCTTACCACCATATCACAGCCATTAGAGTGTAGGAAAACCCTACAAATTTGGACACCTATATCTAGCCAAGTGCATTGGCCCATTGAAGGATGGCAGTGATGGAGCCAAGAGGAATTGTCGTAGTCAATTATCAAAACTAGTTAAGACAATCAAACTATTTCATTGGCCATGTGTTAAAAATGCAATTGGAAGTTAGTGACAACCGTGCTTCCTATGTTGTAGCAGATTTTTGTTTTTTTTATTTTTTTGGGAATGAATCTTTTTTCCTATTGTGAAATTTTTGCCAACCTTCCTCCAATTTCTTCTTTCTTCATGTAGTATATTTGGTCTAGTGAATTTATTTTGTAAATTGCAAGCCCTAAGATGTGATGATAGGCTTCTAGCAGAATTTGATCATTTCCATATTGGGGCTCAGGTGATTTCATTCTAAAGTTCCTTGTACTTTCTTAACCAAGTTCAAAGGGAAATTCAACAGTAGCTATATGCAGAATCAGCCAGCATTTTTTTTTTGGTTCAAACTAGATGAAGCTTGGTGTCACCCCATCCACCGTCCCCACCCATCCAGCCTAGTTAGGAGCCTAGGACTAAGAAATATATGTGGCCCGAAGATGCAGGTCAGTGCTTAGCAGATTCGAACACATCGCTTAGATTGCAGGATTTCCTAGCTTCTGAACGAAACTAATGCTTAGTGAAATAAATGAATGCATATAAATGGAATAGATGAATGTATATAAAGATTGTGATGTCTGATTTTTCTAGAAACTGCAGAAGTAACCCATACTAACCAGCATACCTAGGTCTTGTACTCCCAAATCAGGAAGCTTCAGACACTTACCTAATTCTTGTCCCAAAGGAAAGAAGAAGAAGAAGAAGAAGAAGAAAGTAGAGGAAAATATAACCTGATGGGTTTAACATGATTCTGCATTACAGTCTCTGAACTTATGTTGTTTCCAGGGCGTATGTTAGCTTTTCTAGGAGAATAAAATGGTTTAGACTGAACATTGGATCCATGATACATCAAGAACTGGTGATGAATCAACTGTGGCATAGCATTTCCAAGATTATAGCAATGAATTCTTGGCTTAGCTAAATCTGCTCTTGCAAATGTTCTTAATAAGCATGGTTTTTATAAATACGGCTTATTTAGCTGCTTTAACAATTTAACTATGGATAAAGTTGAAATACTTAATATCCATGGAGTTAAAATTTTCAGACTGTGACTCCATGGTCTGATCATTGTGAATTTTTTCCTTTCCTTTGCTTCCTTTTTTTCCAAGTTATATGTTTTCCTTATTGATACTGTCTGCTGTTGGATATAGTTGGAAACTATGAAACGCAGAGTTCAGATGAACACCCTGATGTCGCCCCTGGAATCCTGAGGTGGATCTTGGATGGCACCAAGTCCAAAATAATGGAATTTATTCACAAGATCACGAAGCTGGTCGGTGACCTCTTTCATTTACAAGAGAAGGATGAGAACCCAGATCTCTTCAACGATGCAGTTAGGTCTTCCTTCATGCTGTCTATTGCGGTCTTTATCATTGTTGTTGTGACTCGTATCCAGAAAGCTTGATTATAATTTGCCGACATCACTGCACAGTGCCCTCTGGCATTTATGGTATAACTTCTCACAGCTGGTTCTTGGATGTGATTTATTTGGATGTTGTCCAAGTGCCATGACAACTCTAAGAGGAGTTAAGCCAGGTGGTACGTCCAGGTTTACATAGGGTAACTTTCATTTTGAATTATGTTATTGCAAGTGTTGAAGACTTCTTGCAACTGTGTCCTGCGTTTGATTTAAAGTCGGTCCTTACATTTCAGATTTTGTGTGCTAGTTAATTGTATAAAAAAGCATAGAGGTGCATAATATATGGTTTTTTTTTTATTAAATTGTACATGGTCATATGCTTTTAAAATCATTTTAATTAGACTTTCAAATATGTGATGCACTCTGGAAGACGTTGGCACATTTAAATGAGGGGTTTTGGAAAAACATATCTTAATTAGGTAGAGCTGAGGGCGGTGAACTTCTAAGCAGGGGAGGCCATTTAAAGCAAACATATTTGTTTTGGAGAAATATGGAGAGAACATTTCTGATTGCTAGAACTTTGCACATGCGGGCATGTGAGCGGCTACGTCAGAGAGCCCTGTTGGACTGAAGTTTTTTTTTTTTTTTTTTTTGTAAATCAACAGAGATCCTAATCTAATATTAAAATAGACCATAATTTTGCCTCAAAAAAGAGGCAAAAGGTGGGTTGGACCGCTGGTGTCGAGATAATATTAAAAAATTAAAGTCCGAAGCAGGGATGGTTATTTTTTTTCAAAGGAAACTATTATATAGAATTTTTTTTTCCCCAATGCGAAGGAGAGAAATCATACTTTTCAATACGGTATTGTTTAGTATAGATGATAGCATGTTATATAGTGGTTTAGAAGTGCTGCTGGCGGAAAGTAGAGGATTATGAAGATAAACCATACATTATATTGTCCGATTATGAATGGCTGTAATGCTGTGACTCTCACGGTTTTCTATATTACGTTTAGTATGGTGAGAAGAAAAGACGAAAACTGTCGTTTCTTTCTTTGATCAAGGGTTTGAAAAGAAAGGTAGCTAAAATCATATTTCTCCATTCATTGTTATTATTATCTGTTGGCCCAAAATCCATGGAAGGCAAGGGAAACGTCAGATGTTTTGGCACTTCAAGCTTAGCTACAAATGCATTAGCTTCCCCTACTCTTCTTGCGTCCAATGCCACAAGGTAACATCTCTGCTTTGAAACTGCATGCTGCTGAGTGAGGAAAAAAAGAAAGAAAAAAAAAAGATCTCAATGAAGAAAAGAACACCCCATAATGGACCGATCAGTAAGTATTCTCTTACCTCGACGACTACAAGATAGCCATCATCCTCCTCAGTGCCTCTGAGGACAAACATAGGCTCTCCAATGAACTTGCGGCTCCCGGCCGACCGTGAAGTTGCGGATCCATCTGAGCAATTGAGCTTCACAATGCTATCAAAGGGGAAATGCGGCAAGATCGTCTGGAGCGGAAGCTGTTCCTGCATAAATGTAAGTATTTCTCTGGCCAGAGAACGCCAGATTGATCACTGGGAAATCTGTTGGCCTGTTCCATTGTTTGGAGGCACTGTTCACGGTGCACCTACGACATGCTTCGCCTATGTCCAGCTCAATTGAAACCTAAGAAGTGTGTGAATCATGGATCAGCTGAAAAAAAAAAAAATAATAACTATGTTACTATAGGAAGATCCAGCTCCGCTTATGATATAATTTCGAGCGTCAACCTTCCACAGTTCCATGGTAGCAATATGCACCGCATTGTATGGAAGTTTTATCATGAACTTTAGAGAGATGCTTGCCCACAAGTCTAACTAGATGAATCATTAGCTATTTGATAGTTCACAATGTCACAATATTTTCATGATTTTTGATGCATATGTTCATGAACTATGGGACTGGTTGTTGTGCTGTTTACATAGGAATTTTTGAATGAGACTAAAAACTTTTTATTAAATTTTAAAAGTTTTAAATTTTTGTGTACTTTTAAGAACGTAAATGTCAAAACCTTTTTTTTTTTTTTTTCAAAGCCAAAGTTTTGTTTGTATTTTTGAAGTCTTGAATTGATGCTAAAATATCATCATGACAAAATATCCATCCTTGGCTAAAAATTACAGCTCTTAATTTTCCTCTGTGTTACCTTCAACGCCAAGCTTTGATTCTTCTCTTTAAAAGGGGGGTGGAGGGAAAAACTAAACGTTTCCTGAAGTTCCCAGATGTCATTTGAAATTAGTTTTTCAGAAGTTGGTGCTCTTGCAGCAAAAAAGAGAATGGTTACCGGAACCATGTGGGGTAGCAACGCCTCCTTGCCTTCTACCATGTTCATGAAATAAGGGTCCAGCCTCCTGGTTTGCCAATTGTACCTGGTAGAGCGTAAGAGGGACCGGAGGAGGCCATTGCTTTTCAAAAAATTTTAAAATATTTATTATTTATATATTTATATATATGATGTCCTTTCAATATTTTAGTTTTATATACGTTACGAATTCACTGATTTACGAAAAATTATATAATTAATTATTTTTAATTTTTTATTGAAAATAATAATTAAAAAAAATAGTTTTTATTTATTATTTAATCTTTACTTATTCTTCAATCTTCAATGTGAAAGGATCATTAAAATTTTTGCACAATCAAAATCATTTTACATAACATAAGATAATATTTTTATTTATTTTTATTTATATATAAAATTAAATATTTATTGATATTTTTATAATATTTTAAATATATATATTTATTTTATTATTTATTATAAAATATTTTATTTAAAATTATTAATAAATTATTATTTTGTTCTCTCGATATGTGATGTCAGGGAACTGACGTGATATTAACCAAAACGTGTCCATTTGATCCAAATGCCAAAGTTTCAGCAACTCTTCTGAGACTTAACAGTCAATGGTTAAAGTTGTATATGAAGATGTGCTACATCCCCAAGCTCTTGAACGCAAAAGTATCAGCAAGTTTTAGAAAAAAAATAGTGTCCCTTGTCTTCAATCCATATAGAGCTTATATATTTCAAGTGGATATAGGTATGGTCTATGTTGCATCCAGGTAGTCTTCATGTCATGTACACGTACGTTTTGTGATTAAAGAGCAGGAACAAGTTTATTACCAAACATCTTCTGGAAATTGAACCACTGGTAGGAGCAAACTGAAGCCTGCAATTGGATATCTAGATTGCCGAGTGTGTCTCTCTTCTCAAATGCATTGCCAACGTGCGAGGTGTGGGATGGAGCTTCAATGGGCACTCTCCAATCACGGCCATTATTCGCACTCTCGGAGAATCGCGGCAGCAAATAAACCGGTGTCGTATTCTGGCTTGGGTTCACAGGTGAGGCAGTTATCATTGGATGCAGACCTGATACTGCAAGCAGTGATCCTGGGATTCAAATTTATCATTGGCCATGCAATCTCATTAGTCGAAGGCTTTTTGCAGCAAATATATCTTATGAATTATTTTGAAAACTTGCTCCCCGCAAAGAAGAAGAAGAAGAAGAAGAGGGAATAAATTATGGAGTCATTACAGCTATAGCTAATGCCTGATAGCACTTGGGTTGTATTTGGTAGCTGGCAATTTATCCAGATTGTTGGTAATTTAATATGGTAATCTGGATTACTGCGTTTGGTATGCTTTTTGGATAGTAATATAGATTGTCTTGGCAATCCAGATTGTCTAATGGGAGGCAATCTGAATTGCCTTGGAGAAAGATGGCTATGCAGATTATCATTTTTTTGGTAATGCTGCAATAAAAATTTTGGACAAAATTTTCTTCCAAAAAAAACATACAAAACCCATTGCTCAACCCTCTCCGCTCCCTCCCAATGTGCCCCCAGCCCGTGGCTCCTCCATCTCCGTTTGCCTGCCCGCGGCTCTCCGTCTTTGTCTCCCACTACTCTCCTGTGGCTCCTCCACACTCGTCCCACCACCCCCATGGCTCCACATGTGCCCGCCCTCTCCCACCCCACACCTCTAGTGCCTACGATTTCCCACACCCTTCAGTTAGCCACTTTTTCGTACTACCACCATATCCACATCACTCCTGTTACTTCCCATCAGGAAAATAGAAGAGCACCAGGATAAAATTATTAAGCGTATTTTGAGATTTTGATTTCATATTATCGATAATCTGATTTTCATACCTAATATGTCGATCAAGATTTCTAATAATTTTACTGCAACATTATCTGTGTGTACAAACATAATAATCAATATTATTGATAATTTAATGGTGATAATCTATCCTGAAGGCAATCCACATTACCTTCCAAGATTGCCTGGCAATGCACCAAATGTAACCTTAGGATTTTACTTTTCTATGTCCACAAGATATTAGGTGAAAAAATAATGCCTGCAAGCCAATCGCATATGTGATGCGATGGGATATTTATTTATTTTTATTTTTCAAACTATATATTTGATATTAATTATTAATAAAATTTGGTATTTTATTTTATTATATACTGCACCTTAATACTTGTTTAAGATTATAATGAACCTCATAGATTAGGACAGTAGTTTAGGATCATAATGAGATTATGCAAGTGAGACCTAAATTCTTGATAATCTTAATCTAAAATATTCTCAGTCATAGGATCATTGAGTCAGAGATCAATGATGTTGGTAAGATTGGCATATCCTATGTATGTTCGACGGAGAGGATGGTTGATCTCACAATCACTTGTATGGTAAGTATAATATGAGAATGTGGGTGCTCATTAAAAAATGAGTTCACTAAATTGACCAAATGAAAGAACATCTGATGGAGCCTTATATGCATATCAGCTGATTGTTCTCTAGTGGGAGTAGTACAAGTGATCCTTAGACCTGAGATCACCATGGTGCATTGTGTATATGAATCTATGTTTTGTTTCATTCCCTAACTTGACCTTTTGAGCCTTGTGTGGGGTGTTCTGAATATGGTGAAATATGCATAGAGATTGTGAGTGGTCAATAAGAAATCGGTCACTCCTTATAAGGGGAGAGAATATCCTATGTGATCTCATAGGTTGATGATTCAAAAAATTTTTGGCCAAAACAGGATGTAATTAGAAAGAGTTTCTAATGTATCATTAATTGAATCATCATCTTCTGATCGACATACATATAGATAAGTGTTTGGACTTGATATGTTTCTATATCCATAGCTCATCTAGGATGTTGTATGATCGAATGATTAAATTGTAAGATAACTTGCCATTGAAAGATATTTTTGATATTTCTATCAAATTTCATATCTTTCGGGAGTCATAACATATTGCTAGACATTAATCTTGACTTATAAACTCGTATGAATTAAAAAAAAATTAATTAAAATTAATTAAAAAGTATTTTATTAATTGATACATTTGAACTGACCTAATCTAATCAGATTGGTTTAGATCATGAACTTGAGTCCACTGTTGGCTAGATATGAAACTCAATGGATCACACACTTTAAAATTTGATCATGGTCTGATCTAATTGGATTTATTATAAATTCTATAGATAAAATTAACTTGCTAGCACATGAATTAACCCAAGTTTTCAATCGGATTTAGTCCAAAGATGTTTGAGCTAACCCTAAGCCTGATGTCTTGACCTAATAGGATTAGGTTCAAACCTATGATTTCCTAAATTGGCTAACCACTTCATTTGAAAGTATTTCATCTGATCTAAAATTTCTTCACGCCGCCTCACCAAATTCCATGCCAAAATTAAAAGCCAACGCCCCTTAGTTTATGTGTCCAAAAGGAGTCCTTCTAGAACACTTCTCTTAACCTCTTTCTTAAATTCTCCATGCCATAGTTATTCCACATGCCATTTTGATGGTGCCTTGGTTGTTGTGCGCCAGGGGAAAGATTTTTTCTGCCTTACAACTATTAAGAAATGTGTTCCAAAATCAATCATCTAACTTGTAGATGATTGAGTTTTTGTTATAATTGTATATGAATTATTTAATAGTAAAAGTTATTTGATTTTGTTCATCATAAATTTTGTGCACTTTTTATGTTTAAACTCCTGTATTATAATGAATGTTCTTAAAACTGCTTTCAGAGGATAAAAGAAGATTTATCGTGTAGTTCTTAAATCTATTCATGACCAAATGATACATTATTATTAGGACAATAATTGTATCAGGTGTAGGTCATTGTGTGCCATATAGGTTAGTAATTCTCTTAACCAAAGAGTGTGAAGATACTGGTATGGCATGCAGGTAAAATATAGGAGTACATTTCACTGAACATGACTAACTCCGAAGCACTCTGCTGTCAAAAGTAGCTCCGAAGGTATTAAATATAAGTGTCCCTCTGATCTGAGATTACCACGATGACTTGCAAGTAACTCACTGTGCTTTAGTGTCGGACTATCTAAATTTTTAATTCAGTGACGAAAGATTTCTGGGCACAGTCAAGTATTTGTGAAGTCGGTATGTGAGTCAAGATGGGATTGACCACTTCAAGGTATTGGAGATAATGCTTCAATGTATTTCAATTTAGAAAGATCTTGACTAGACAATCATTGTGAGGAGTCACAAGATTTATTAGGTTGAGACACAATAAGGATGCAATGATCATGAGTTAACAGTTTAACTCTAAGTCATCTTAGCATTAGGGTCAAAGTGATGAATTATACGGTAACCATATGTCCATCGGTTCTTAGATGTTGCTTTGTATATATTCGGCCTATCTAGACGTCGGATATCATTGCTAGATGGTCACTTCGATTGGTACAAAAATTTATTCCTATGCTACTGACTTAGGTTCGAATCCATAGGATCACACACATTAAAAATTTTTCTCCAATCATATGACTGATCGACGATTGAGAATTGTTCGAGGATAAAATCGTCAATACGATTGATAATTAACCTTGTACAATAGTTACAATAAAATTATTCACTAAGAGTTAGTGAAATTTAAGAGAATTAATTAGTAATTAGATTGCTGATTAGCTCAATTTGATTGAGCATTAAAGTTTGGATCATGTCTAATTGAATTAGATTCAATTAGGTCAAACCCGATTAAGTTATAGGATGACCTAGTTGCTAAGGGAGATTAAGATCAGGACCTGGATCCAATTAATTTCTAATTGAGTGAGGATCAAGTTAGATTGGATTCAATCACTTTTAATCGAATAGAGTTTGATTGGATTAAACTTAAAATAAATTTGAAATCAACTTGAATTTCAAATTCAAGTTTGAATTCAAAAACTCCCTTGCGCCTACCTATTTTCTCCATGCCAGTTCTCAATGTGCAAAGCTAGTTTGTGCGTAAGGAATATGCCAGCAAAAGCCTCTCTTTGTCACCCATTTTGGATAGGATCTGGTTGGTTTTAATCCAAATTCAAAAGGTTTGAATTTGAATTCCTAATCCACCTTAGCCGGCCCCTTGTGAAGGGGTTCTCTTTGTGTGACAAAAAGGAGGCCTTCCCGAGTTTATTCCCATGCTACTTTCATTTGTTCGGCCCTTCTTTGAATTGAGATTGGATGCGGATCGGATCAATTGAGTTTGGATTCAAAATGATTTTGAATTTAAATTCAAAAAAGTCCACATCCTATCCAATTTCCTCTTGTTCAGCTACCATAAAAACCCATTATTTTTGTGCATCAATGATTGATGCTATTCCACCGTGAGAAATCTGAGAGAATGAGGGGGGCCGAACTTCTGTTAGGGCATGAGGATCTGGGGTGGGTTGTCAACTTGTTGGCGTGTGAGATTAGAGGAGAATTGTCTCCTCTTAGGTGAGAGTTCTAGGCCCTGACTTTGGGGTTTTTAAGAGAGAGGAATCCAAAGCATAGAAAGATGTTTCTCTATCTTTCTTCCATCGTCTACATCCTCCTTCGATCCATCTTCAGCATCGGAAGGGTCTGAGTTGTTTGAAAAAAAAGATTAAATCAAATCTGCCATCAAATAATCTTTGTGCGAACTAGTACTCCCAAAAAAATTGATCGTGACGAGAGCTTCGTGTGGACGATCCATAGAGGTCGAACATTCTGTGCGACTGCACGGCATCAAGCAAGACCTTAGATCTACATGGCCATCAATGGTGTTCATCGATTCATGAAAAGGTAATAGATTTTGAACTCATTGGATCAGATCAAAGCAGATCTAACAGTTAGATTTGATCTAAGATATTGATGTGATAGATGCAAATTTCTATTATTTTTAGATTTTAATTGCATTTTAAATCATGTTATAGATCCTAACATGGTAGTTTAGATCAGATCTCTTGTATGTAATTTAGATTAAGTTATTTAATCTGATTGTTGGGTGGATGTCTGGCCAGGATACCACCTCCCAGACCTTTTCAGTACCACGCGATGCAGCAGGAAGAAAGAAGAAATAAAAAAAAAGAAAAACAATCAAAATACATGGATCAGCCACAAAAGGGCTCGCCTCCACGGGGCATGCAAACTTCACTATGAAAAAAAAAATTTACAAGAAGAGATCTCACCCTCAACCCTTGTACACCCAATTATCTCTCACCTGAAGTTTTCCTCACAAAAGCTCTCTCTTTTGGAAGACCCCCTGAACCCCTGAAGTGCCTGGCGATCGCTGTCCAGGAGCCTCCTGCTCCTTCTCTCAGCGCTTCTGCCTCTCTCTCTCTCGGGTTCGTACGGCGGTGAGAAAAACGATCCCCAAATCCTCTCTATTACCGATCAGCCCTATTTAAAGGGCTTAAAACTTGATTAGAGATGGATTAGGAGTCCTAAACAAAGCCAGATAACCCCTGGACCGTTGGATCAAGACGGGAGCCACCCACGCCCTCAGATCGCGCTCCGGTCCACAGAATAGTGCCGTGGACCGCGAGAAACGCGTGGGAAACGCCCACGCGGTCCACAGGCCCAGTCGTGGACCGCCCGGTCCACGGTGGATCGGGGCAAAGGGCCAGCAGGCCGCTGGGCCTGGGCCGGCCCGCTCTCACGCGCGGGCCTGCGCGCGCCTGGGCCACGCGCCCGATTGGGCCGTGTGCCCGGTTGGGCCGCGCCCCGCCTGGGTCCCCGCCCGCGTGGGTCGCACGTCCCGCACGGGCTGGGTCGCACGTCCCACGCACCACGCCTGCGGCCGCGCCGCTGCCGCCGCCGGCGGTCCTCCACCACCTCGAATCTCGTGCAGACTTCAAAAGCTCGTATCTCCTCCATCCGAGCTCCGTTTAGGTGATCTTGGTCTCGTTGGACTCCATTTTTCACCGCGAACCTTGCTGTGGGCTCAATGTAGGCTGAATCTTGAGGCATCAAATCCTAACAATCTCCACCTCGACTCGATATTCGACCTCCTCCAAACTCTGAGAGCTTCTGGATCTCCTCGCCCCCATGCCTTGGGGCAATCGCCTGCTGATCATGGATGGGCAAACATGGGAGTTGAGCCAGGCTGCTCGATCCCATCTCCATCGTATGCTGTGCTCCTCCTGACTGAGACCTGCTCAGGGCATCGTTCTGCGGTAATAGGAATCTCACCTTGTGACATCGCTCTCGTCCTCCGAGTCTCCTGTCTCGTGCCCGATCCACCTCCTGGAGCTCCACCTCGCTCTGGGCTCCGTCTGGCTCCCGAAGCTCCACCTCGCACTGGGCTCCCTGTCAGGTAATAATGTCCTCTTCTCCCCTTCTTCTCCTCCAGCACAATCCTATCGCCGCATAACACCTTCAGGATTCCTCCACCAGCTACCGTCCTGTAGCCTCTCGAATCCAGTCTGCTAAGTGAGATAAGATTCTGCCTGAAATCGGGTATGAATCGGACCTCCCCCAATCTCCTCACTGCATCATCATGTGTCCTCCAGCTGACCGTCCCAATGCCTCTGATCGCACAGCTCGATCCATCCGGCAGATATACAGTGCCCTCACTGTTCTCCAGGAAGTCAAGCTGCTCCTCTTTGCAACATACATGATAGGGACATGCAGAATCTAATATCCACTGCTGGAAAGAAGTAGATACCTCATCAGATATCTCCAGGACATCTCCATCTGAATCACTGCCGGTCGTCGCTACAGCAGCCACCGTCCGATTTTTGAGTTGAGGGTAATCTCTGGCTAGATGCCCCAACTCCTCACACCGGTAACATCTGATTTTGCTCAAGTCCCTCCTAGACTTAGACCGCTCTTGTTGTGATCTCCTGTCGCTCCGTCTACCGCCTCCTGCTCCTCCAGAAGCCACCAAAGCTGAGCTACCGCCACCTGAGCTCGAAGCTGGGTTCTCCCTCTTGAGAACCTCGTTCTGGAGTATCGCCGCGATGACCTCGTCCATCTTGATAGTGCTCTTCCCCACTAGAAGAGCAGTTACCAAGGACTCGTACGAAGGGGGAAGCGACGCCAGCAAAACCAGCGCCCTAGTCTTCTCCTCAACATTCTCGCCAACGCTGAGGAGGTCGGTGAGGATCTTCTAGAAGTGGCTCAAATGCTCCTGCACGCTCTGTCCCTCAGTCATCTGCAGTTGGTAAAACTGCCTCTAGAGAAAAAGTGTGTTGGTGAGAGACTTCGCCATATACAACTCCTCGAGCTTCGACCACAGTACCATCGGGGAAGTCTCGCTCAGCACATGGATCACCACTTCATCCGCCAGGTACATGCGGATGGTACTCACCGCCTGCATTTGTAGCCATTTCCAATCCCGCACCTCCATGGTGGTCGGCTTCTCATCGCACAAGAGAGCATCGATCAACCCCTGTTGGATGAGCATGTCTTTCACCCTTGCCTGCCACAAGGAGAAATTGCTCTTACCATCGAACTTGTTGATCTCTATTTTGATTGTTCCTATCTTCTCCATCTTCAGTCTTGCTCACCACCACTGCAAATTGCGTCTTTGTACCAACCTGCTCTGATACCACTTGTTGGGTAGATGTTTGGCCAGGACACCACCTCTCAAGACCTTTTTAGTACCACGCGATGAGCAGAAAGAAAGAAGAAATAAAACAAAAGGAAAAATAATCAAAATATGTGGATCAGCCACAAAAGGGCTCACCTCCACGGGGCATGCAAACTTCACTATGAAAAAGAAAATTTTACAAGAGGAGACCTTACCCTCAACCCTTGTATACCCAATTCTCTCTCTCTCTCTTGGAAATGCCCATGCGGTCCACAGGCCTAGCCGTGGACCGTCCGGTCCACGGTGGACCGGGGCAAAGGGCCAGCAGGCTGCTGGGCCTGGGCTGGCCCGCTCCCGCGCGCGGGCCTGCACGCGCCCGGGCCGCGCGCCCGGCTGGGCCATGCACCCGCCTGGGCCGCACGCCCGCATGGGTCGCGCATCCCGCACGCCGCCGCCTACTGCCGCACCGCTCCCGCCCGCCATCGGTCGCCGGCGGTCCTCCACCGTCTAGAATCTCGTGCCAACTTCAAAAGCTCGTATCTCCTCCATCCGAGCTCCGTTTCAGGTGATCTTGGTCTCGTTGGACTCCGTTTTTCACCGCAAATCTTGCTGTGGGCTCAATGTAGGCTGAATCTCGAGATGTCAAATCCTAACACTGATTTCACTGTAAATTTTTTAAATTGCATGTATGGAACTACCTCTATTTTCTTCAAACTCCTCCATGTGGTGAATTAATCTTACGCAGAAACCAAAATGTTTGGTTCCGCATGAGAAATTTTAGCACCAAAGGATATGATCCTTCATACCTTATGAAAGGGGGGCACTCCAGCTGTTTTCAGCTTGCAAAAGCTAGGTATTTGGGTGTGAGATTGAAAAAAAAAAGATAGAAAAAAATATGAGAAAAAGATAAGAAAAAAGTGAGAGAAAAATAGAAAGAAAAATCAAAAGAGAAAGAAAGACAAAGTGTTTGCTAATTCTAGCATTTATATTATCCAAGAGTTGGATATCTAAATCAGATTAAGGTGTCCAAATTTTTTAAGAAAAGGTTTGTGGTGTGATTTTGGTGGAAGATTCGAAGACAATCAGGCTGTGGTATAATCCGTTCTTGAGAAGAAAAATCGGCAATGAACTTGTGAAGAAGGTTACAGCATTATTAGGCCTGCAAATGGATCGGATACCGGATCTTGAGTGATCCCGACCCAACTCGGTTTCTTGATCGGGTCTTGATATTAGACCCATACCCATCCCAATAAAAAATCGGGTCGGGTCGGGTCCATAGCCGAATTTATTGACTCATTGGATCATTCGGATCGGATCTGGTCCATATAAAATCCAGTCCCAATCCATGAAATGCGGGTCCGGTTCGGGTCTAATTCGAGTCGGATCGGGTCATGAGTTTAAAAATCTATATAAAGTAGAATTAGAGGTCACATCAACAGCAAAATAGCATGGTCATATCTATTTTTTCATATAGATATTCTCTCCTCTCCTCTCTTCCCACGTCTTCTCATTTCACCATTGATAGTGGATATTGTATATCATCCCTAAGGCAATAGTAATGTACAACAGTAAACAAGTAACTAGATATTTTAATTATGAACAACTGTTGGTATGTCTCCAGTTTACTTTGTGTTTGTGGAAGGACTTTTAGAAAAGTTCCGAGATTAGCTGTAAGAATGGCATTTCTTGTGCAGTGTATTAATGATCTTGTGATAGTGTGACAGTATTAAAGATTTTAGTAAGAGATTTAAGAAAGAATTTGGGTGAGTCACTCTTTTGGTCCAAGTCCAAATTCTTATTTGGATGAGTCATTCTAACTGAGTTTGGATCTTATATTTGAATCCGGTTCGGGTCGGGTCGGGTCGGATCATATATCTTGAGATCCAAATTAATCCAAAAATCTCCACGGGTCGGGTCGGGTCCAAATTCAGAAAATCCAGACCCGACCCGAAAAGATGAACGGGTTCAATTTTTGAACTCGACCCGGCTCCATGGGTCTTTTAAATGGATTCGGGTAGGGTCTAATCGGGTCGGATTGGATCGGATCATGGATCAACCCGATTTGTTTGCAGCCTTAAGCATTATATCAAATTGAGAAGGATCCTGATCAATCTTGTGTGAATCACCATTAGAGGATATCTATTTTGATGTCTTGTGGATATCGTTCTATTACCAGATCATCGTCTTCGCGAAGGTATAATTATCTATCTTATTGTATGCCTGTTTTGATTTGATTGAAATCCACAAGTTATTCCTAGGATTTGTGTTCTGATTGTCATATTTTTAATAGTTAAAAATTTGTTAAAAAATTTTAAAAATTATATTCCACTGTGCAACCAAAATGCAACAGAAGTATCAGAGCCATCCTTGTTGGATTCAATTAAATAACATATTATTATTGTAATATAGATTAGATTTGATTCATATGATGCCATCGATTACATGCATTGATTCTTTAAATAAAATTATTTTGGTCATGATCGTAATTAGACTTCAAATTTCAGTTGCTAAATATTAGGTGCAACAAAGATCACAGTATCATTCTATTCTCCTTGGCATAGACAGAATTATTATCATAGAGACATTATAAATGGCAACAGTATTATAGTTGGCAGCATTAATTAGATGCTGCTATCCTGATTTCTCTATCAGTAGTGCATGGCAAAATATGCACCGCATCTTGGTCTCATCGTCTCTCTTTAGTCACTAACTATTGAGTACTGATGAACAACTGCGCTCACTTGTATAAATGACGATAAGCAAATAATTGAATTCTAGACCTAGCCAAATGAAAAACTGCACTTGGTTACTCCAACATTGGAGATATTTGAACTCACGTTTTGGCTCCCATATGCAACAGATGTCTATCATATTTCAGATTAAAGGTACAAGTTCCTCTAGTTCTGATGTCCAGAAAGAATTTGAAGTTGGGTTTTACCCTTATGTCTTGTGGCATGATGCTGAGGCACTGAGCAAGCTCTTGATTTGTATTGTTTATTTATAAAGATACTGGAGCACGTTGCTCAGGTACATTATATGATTAATTCATATGTTTACTAACTAAATATCAATATAGGGGACCTTCTCCAACCAGCAAACCAGGAAAATTTATTTGATGGTCTGCCAGATGATATGATACTTTAGAGACGTACCTACGTCAACCTTGATACGGTTGCCAAGAAGAACATTGTGGTTTTCTGTGAAAGCCCAGTCGTGGATCATCAGGTGGTCTGAGATGGCAAATTCCTTCTTCTACTTCAGCTCAAAATTGCAGTCGAATTCTATGTCCATGAAGTACAAAAGGTATACATCAGAATAAAAATGTTTTATTGCATTTGGAAATGGATTATAGAGCCACGGATTCAAGGACGCCCACTAGGTCATGGCCTAAAATCCGTTTCTCTGAGGAAGAGATAATTATTACTCCCTTGTTGCACTATGATTTTAATATTATTTTGAAAAAGTAAATATGCAGTCCCTTGTCTGACTACCGCTAACAATTAGTTTTATAAAGCTTTTTTCTTTTGACGTTTGGTCCATCAGACATGGACCAGATGATTGACATAAGATGATCATCAAAATCAACAACCAGAAAGAGATTTTTGATGGGACCAGACTTAAATTTCTCTTATTCAGTGACAGGGGAGGATGATGTTAAGGTTAAATTATTTATATAAAGATAGGATTAAAAATATATATGATGATGGTGTTCATTAAATAGTGACCGCTTGCTGTAATTATATGGAGCACTGTTATTTATATGATGTTGTTGCGGCCAATCGCCTCGTCGTCCGATTGCCGGGAAGCGTGCACCTGCAAAAGGAAGTCCGCACTGACCGGAGGCGGCTCCGGCGGGGACCCTCCGACGATCAAGTCAGAGAGGTGACTGGGCAACAGTGAAATACAGACGGAGAGCTCTGAGAGGGAGAGAGAGAGAGAGGAGCGAGCCTGCGTTTTTGGGAGAGACGGAGCGGATCGATCCCTTGCACTGTTGCCTTCCCCGGTATATATAGTGGAGCGCGGTATGGCGCCATCATTAATGGCGCGGACAAGTGAGGAACTGTCAACTCACTGTAGGCTGTCAGAGCCGCCGTGAAAACGTCATGTCGCCGTGTAGCCGTCTAATCACTAGGGTTGACCCGGCTCTCGGCGGGACAATGCCTCTAGGTAACTGTGCCGCATGTTCGTGTCAGAGCTGACAACGTCTGGCGGCCGTACGGTGGTTGGTGGAGTCGGCCGACCCAAGGTCGGTGGCCAGCAGAGTGGCGTCGGACTCCTCCGCCGGTCGGCGAGCTTCATGTGGGTCGGCTACCGGGCCTCTGGGTTTAGTCGGTCGGGAATGGACCGTGGAATGGCCACAGTTAGCCGCTAATGGCGTCCGTCGGCCTATCGCCCGACTTACTATCGGCCAGTCAGAGTCGTCCGTCGGGCCGTTGGTTAGTCGGTCGGGCCGCCAGCCGGTCGGGCCTCCGATAGTCGGTCGGTCGGTCGGGCCGCCAGCCAGTCGGGCCCTCCGATAGTCGGTCGGTAGGTCGATCGGTCGGGCCGCCAGCCGGTCGGTCCCTCCGATAGTCGGTCGGTCGGTGGGTATCCCCCAACAGTTGCCCCCCTCCACTCCTAAGTCGGGTGGAGAGCTGGCCGATGCCTTCATTCGGGTAGCAAGACCGGGCGACTGGGAGTGGATTTGTCGCATGTGCTGATCCGACCGTACCGTCGGCTGATCCGTTGTCAGACATCTCACGAATCCCAAGTGATCCGAACGTCTAGTCGATGCCAGAAGTCGCGCCGGCGTCAGGTGTCAGACGCCACGTCTTGTCGTCGTCAGTCGTCACGTCGGTGTCAGAAGATCGGGCGCCGGACGATACGGCGTCAGTCGATCGGATATTCGGCGCCGATCGTGGGTGAGGCGTCCCATCGGGGACGCGGACCGGCGCGGGCGGCCGACAGCGGAGCCAACCCCCGCGCGCCGCGTGTCAGGGTGGTTGGCCGGCGTCCGCTCCGGCATTTAATAAGGGCGGTGCGGGCGTCCCGGGGCGAAGCGCGCCGAATCCTCAGCCAACCGGCGGGCGCCACGCGTCGCGCATCTGGAGGACTTCGATCGGCGCGGGAGCATCTCGGCCGTCGGTCGGCCCTATATATATAGGACCTCCCGGACCCTGACCCACATTTGCCATTTGCTGGGGAAACTCTGTCCGGGCGATTTCTCGGTCGTCGCGGGCAGAGCTCTTCTCTACTTCCGGAGGGTCCATCGGGTTCGTGGTCCTCCTTCCTCTTCTTCCTTTCTTTTCTTCTTTCTCTTCTTTCGGTTCCTGCACAATGACCAAAAACCGACTCAGGGAGCTCGGTCGGGGAACCCGACCGACGACACCCGATCGGCTCCGGAAGATGAGGCCTCCTCGCTTTCGGGGCCGAACGTCGATCAGCTTCGGGAGCACTATCGCATCCCGGAGCAGTTTCGGCTCTCTGCTCCAGGGGCCGGCGGTCGGGTTAACGACCCTCCGCCTGGTGACCTGGCGCTGTATGTCGAAGACCTTCGCGCGGGTCTTCGGCTCTCGATTCCGGAGTTCGTCCGGAATCTGCTTGATTACTACGGACTCTGTCCGGCGCAACTGGCGCCGAACTCTGTCCGGCTAATCATTTCTTTCGCGCTGTTGTGTCAGCTCCTGCCGACCGACCCCCGCGTTTCCCTCTTTCGGGCCTTCTTTGTGCTCCGACCCCACCCTAAAGCCCGAGGGTGGTGGCTCTTCAACCCCCGGAAGGGTCTTGCCTTCATAACCGGTCTTCCATCGTCCATTCATGGATGGAAGAACCAGTTCTTCTTTGTTTCCTCTTCCTCCTCTTGGGGCTTTCCTTCTCGCTGGGGTGTACCCCGAACTGAGGCCAACGACAACAGTCGGGTCGACGTGGACGACCGGGAGGACTTCCACCGACTCAAAGACATGTCGGTCCCGAAGCAGAGGGAGCTTGTTACCGAGCAAGCTCTCTATGATGCCGGCCTGAGTCTGGTCCCCCGAATAGGTATCGCCCGATCTCCTAGCTTTTCTTTTTGTTCGGCTTTAGGGTAGTTCTGGTCCGGCCTTTGACACTGGTCGGTTTTGCAGGGACACCGCCGAGGATGAGGCCGACCGATGCCGAAATTCGCCAATTTGCCGCCGCGAGGAAGAGGCCAGCGCCGGGGGCAGGCCCTTCGCGCCCTTCCAAGAGACCAGCCCCAGTCCCGCCGACCGTGGAAGCGTCGGCGACCGAGGGGTCGGAGCCGATCATAGCCCTCACGGCTCCGACCGTCCGAGTCGAGGAGAGGCCGACCGAGGAAGTGGCCGAAGGAGTGTCGGCGGTTTCGCCGCCGCGGGTGGAGCCGGATGTCGTTCGGGAAGCCGAACATCGTCCGGAGGCGTCCGCTGGCGCAACGGGGGGCGTCGGGTCGAACTCCAGCGTCCCATCGCTGCCAGCCCCGTCGGTCGGGGCAGCTGATCGGGGGAAAGCCCCGATGGAGCCCTCGGAGGAGGAGAGATCAATGCCCCCCAGCGCATACTACCCTGAGGGTGCGTCGGCCTTGGCCGACCACAACCTTGCGAGGAGGTTGTGCCAGGGGATCCTCCTCCCTACCGACGTTCAGTCGTTGCGGTCTCGGCAGGTGACCGAGATGCTGTCGCGGTTCTACCCGTCGATGGTGGAGGTAAGCTTCGCGTCACCTTTTACTTTAGAAGAATTTTCGCTTGCCACATAATTCTGACAAAGCTTTTTTCCGTCGGCAGTTGATCTTCACCATGTCCGAGTTGGAGGCCGGATACCGAAGGTTCGGCGACGTTCGGGCAGCCTTCAAGGAAAGGTCGGCGGCGGCCGAGGCCGAAAGAGCGATGCTGGTCGACCAACTGCAGGAGTCGGTCGACCGGGAGGCCAAGTTGACGGACGAGGTCTCCCGGCTTATGGCCAAACTGAAGTCGGCCAAGAAGGAGGCCAAGCACAAAGGTCGGGTCGTGCGTCGTCTTCGACGCGAACGGGACAGTGCCACCTCCGAACTCCAAGGGGAACGCGAGCAACTTCGGGCCAGCCTGGGGAAGCTCGCGGAAACCGAAGAGGATTTGTCCATCGCCCAAATCGATGCCGAAATTGCCAGGGCCGAGGCGGAGTTGGCGAGGGAGGAGCTGGCCCATACTGAGGACGAGGTACGGTCGGCGAGGGAGTCGGCCGATCGTGCGGTTGAGGACTTCCGGGCCTCCGACCGGTTCAAGGAGGAGATGCTCGAGTCGGGCTTCGCCTCCTACCGGGTCAGGTTCGAGGACGGTCGGGATGCCGTCCATGCCTTGTACCCGTAGGTGGACGTCAGCCGAGTCGCTCCGCTACTCGCCGAAGAGGAGGGAACCGAAGAGGAGGCCGACCACCCGTCGGGAGGCGTCATCCCAGCGGAGGAAGCCATCCCGGAGCAGGAGCCGACCGGAGGTCCCTTGCCGACTGAAGGACATCCTTCTGCCGTCGACCCAGCGCCGCTCATGGTCGAGACGCCGATTCTTCCCGATCCTCCATCGGTCGAAGAGATTATCCAGGACGAATGATCGGTCCAGCCGACTGTCTTCCTTTTGTCTCTTCTTGAAAATACATGTACTCGGGCTTCGGCCCGACTTTGTAATTTCTTTTAATCAATGAATGAAATTGTCTTCTCTTTTCCTTCTTGTTTGTAATGTTTCTTATCGCTGTAATGTCGAACCCTAGTCACCAACTTAGAGAAGTCGCCAACTCGGGTAAGTCGGTAGGACTTAACCGGCTTGCACAGTTCCGAAGTAGCTTGTGTCCCGACTTTAGGTCGGTTTCCAATAATTGTAGTTGCCGTTCGGGCGCATCTGTTAAGTCGGGTGCCGACCGAACCTGGTAAAGGTTCGGCAACCGGACCTCCGTAGATGCACTTAGTCGATCATCGTCCGACGCAGTGTCGGGGGCATGATAGTAAGTCGGGTCCCCATGCTCTTGCGTCGGGTTTCATGTCCTTTGACAGACGGTGGCAAGCCGAGTGTCGTTCAGCCGGCCGTAGGTCGGTCGGCGAGTAGTGGGTGCGACTAAGGTCGCATCATGTGATAGACGGTGGTAAGCCGAGTATCCCTCGACCGGTCGTAGCCTGGTCGGAAGTCGCGGCAATAGCCGCGTGGGCTTTTAGCCTTTCTTCGGTCGGGGCCCGATCGGCCAGTCGGCCGATGGATTCTGCCCGAAAATTCGACCGTAGAAGGAGTATGAACTCCCGTCATCGTAGATGCATCGATCCGTGTAAGGGGCCGATGTGTCGTCGGTGCCAGGTCCGCGTCGATGCGTCGGGGCTGAGCGCCGATCAGTAGTCGAAGGGTTAGAACTCCAATTTTTCAAACTGAACTTGTATTCCAACGATTGAATTACAGAATTCACGGGTAATACAGCTTCAAGTTGTCGGCGTTCCAAGTCCGGGGAATGGTTTTTCCCTCAAGGGTTTCCAGCCGATAGGCTCTCGGCCCGAAGGTGTCAGCAACCTTGTAGGGTCCTTCCCAGTTGGGAGCCAACTTCCCTTGGTCCAAGGGCTTCGACACCTCCGCCTTCCTCAAGACTAGGTCGCCAGGTTTAAAGAGCTTTGGTCTGACCTTGGCGTTGTAGTACCGGGCGACCCTCTGTCGGTATGAGGCCATTCGGATTTGAGCATCATCTCGCAGTTCGGGGAGAAGATCTAGGTCGGCCCTCCGGCTTTCGGAGTTGTCCGGCTCGCGGTACTGCTCGACCCTTGAAGATGGCAGGCCAATCTCGAGCGGGATCATGGCTTCTGTCCCGTAGGCCAAACTGAACGGCGACTCTCCGGTTGGGACGCGGGGGGTCGTTCGGTAAGCCCACAGGACGGAGCCCAGCTCGTCGACCCAGAGGCCTTTGGCTTCGTTCAGTCGGGTCTTGAGTCCATGGAGCAGGGTTCGGTTCGTCACCTCAACCTCGCCGTTGGATTGTGGGTGCTCGACTGAAGTTAGTCGATGACGAATGTGGAACCTGGCGCAGAAGTCCTTGAAGTCTTGGTTGTCGAATTGCCGTCCGTTGTCGGTGATGATGGTGTGCGGCAATCCGAACCTGAAGATGATGGACTTTTGGACGAAGTCCTCCATCTTCCGCTCGGTGATCTGTGCCAAGGGCTCGACCTCGACCCACTTCGTGAAGTAGTCGATGGCGACAACGATGAACTTCCTTTGGCCCGACGCCGGCAGGAAGGGGCCGAGAATATCGACTCCCCACTGAGCGAAGGGCCATGGAACGACAATGGGAGTGATTTGGCTGGCCGGTTGGTGCTGAATATTGGCATACTTCTGACATGGCTCGCACCTTCGGACCAACTCTGCCGCATCCTTCCTCATGGTCGGCCAGTAGTAGCCCTGTCGTAAGACCTTGAAGGCTAAGGACTTGCCCCCCAAGTGATTCCCACAAATTCCTTCGTGAACCTCTCGGAGGGCGTAGTCAGCGTCGGTCGGTCCCAAGCACCTGAGCAGAGGGAGGGAGAACGACCTCTTGTAGAGTCGGCCGTCCATGTTCACATATTGCGACGCCGACCATCGGAGTCGCTTGGCCTCCGCGGGATCTTCGGGACTGGTCCCGTCGGACAGGTACCGGACGATCGGATCCATCCAACTTGGTTCAGACGTTAGCTGCCGTACTTCTTCGACCCGATCGATGCTCGGCTGTTGGAGGTTTTCGACAAACGTCCGACCCAAAGAATCATAGGCCGACGTTGCCAATCTGGAGAGAGCGTCGGCACGGGCGTTCTCCGTCCTGGGGATGTGGGAGATCTCGAAATGCCCGAAGCGGGCCACGAGATCCTTTACCTTCTGAAGATACTTGATCATGGTCGGATCTCGCGCCTCGAAGTCGCCCTTGACCTGCCCCACGATCAGCTGAGAGTCGGAGAATGCCCGGAGGCTGTCGACGCCCAGTTCCTTCGCCATCCTCAAGCCCGCGAGGAGTGCCTCGTATTCGGCTTGATTGTTGGAGGCCTTGAAGTCGAACCGGAGGGCGTATTCGGTGACTACCCCATCCGAGTTCGTGAGCAGGAGCCCGGCCCCGCTTCCCTGAGCGTTGGAGGCTCCATCGATGTGAAGTACCCAGGTGGAGATCGGGTCTGGCTCAGAGATCGAATCTCGTCCCGGGCCTTCAGCTCCCGACCTTCGGTCGGTCTTCGGGCATTCAGCGATGAAGTCGGCCAAGACCTGAGCCTTCAAGGCAGGCCTCGGTCGGTACTGAATGTCGAACTCGCTAAGCTTCATTGCCCACTTAGCGAGTCGTTCGGATGTGTCGGGTTGGTGCAGTACGGCCCTCAGGGGCTGGTTGGTGAGTACCACGATGGCGTGGGCCTGGAAGTATGGTCGGAGCCGTTGCGCGGAGACGGTCAGGGCGAAAATCATCTTTTTCGTCTCTGAGTATCTTGCCTCGGCGCCGTGGAGCACTTTGCTGGTGTAGTAGATGGGCTGATGGGTTCGGCACTCGTTTTTCCGAACGAGCACCGAGCTGATCGCCTCAGAAGATGTGGCCAAGTAGAGATACAAGGTCTCCCCGACCTGCGGCTTCACGAGCAGCGGCGGGGAAGCCAAGTACCTTTTCAGGTCTTCAAAGGCCTGTTCGCACTCATCCGACCAAGAGAAACCGTTCGCCTGGCGCAGGGTCTTGAAGAACGGGAGGCACCTTTCAGCTGATCGGGAAATGAATCGGCTAAGAGCGACGATTCTTCCGTTCAGTTGTTGGACCTCCTTCTTGGTGTTCGGATGACGCATGTCGAGGATCGCCTTTATCTTCTCAGGGTTGGCCTCGATCCCTCTCTGAGAAACGAGGAATCCGAGGAACTTCCCCGAGGTCACCCCGAAGGCGCATTTGGTCGGGTTGAGCTTCATTCGGTGCCGTCGAAGGGTGCGGAAGGTCTCCTCGAGATCCTGAACATGGTCCGGGATCTGCGTGCTTTTTACCAGCATGTCGTCCACGTACACCTCCATGTTACGCCCGATCTGGTCTTTGAAGACCTTATTGACGAGTCGCTGGTAGGTGGCGCCGGCATTCTTCAATCCAAAGGGCATCACCCGATAACAGTAGAGGCCCTTGGGGGTCACGAACGCGGTGTGCTCCTCGTCTTCAGGCACCATCCGGATCTGATTGTACCCGACGAAGGCGTCCATGAAGCTGAGCAGTCGAAATCCGGACGTCGCATCCACCAGCTGGTCGATCTTCGGGAGTGGAAAGCTATCCTTCGGGCATGCTCGGTTGAGGTCGGTATAGTCGATGCAGATCCTCCATTTCCCGTTGGCCTTCTTGACCATGACGATATTGGCGAGCCAATCGGGATACGTGGATTCCCGAATGAAGCCTGCTTCGAGCAGCTTGTCCACTTCTTCGTCAATGGCCTTCTGCCTTTCTGGGGCGAAGGACCTTTTCTTCTGCCTCACCGGCTTCATTGTCGGGTCGATGTTGAGTCGGTGAGTAATTATTTCTGGAGGGATGCCCGACATATCTGCTGCCGACCATGCGAATATGTCGTCGTTGGCCGTCAGCAACTCCGCCAGTCGGTGTCGTTCGGTGTCGGGCAATTGAGACCCGACCCAAACTTTTCTGTCGGGATTTTTTCCTATCGGGATCGCCTCGAGCTGCTCGGCCGGCGAACCCCGCTCTTCCTCCTCCCGTTGATCCAATTTGTCGATTGTCAGGGGATCCTTTGTCTCGTCGCTTTGGGCGGAGATTTGGAAGCATCGTCGGGCGAGCTGTTGATCTCCGCGCATCTCCCCGACTCCGTTTTTGGTCGGGAATCGAACAAGGAGATGGTACGTCGAGACGATCGCCTGAGGGCGTTCAGTCCGGGTCGCCCGAGTATGGCATTGTAGGCCGAAGGAACTTGGACGACCGCGAAAATGAGGGAGACCGTTCTTTGCCGTGGTTCGGCACCGACCGTCACGGGCAGGGTGATTTCTCCTTCGGTCGTGACGGTGTCTCCGGCAAAGCCGATCAAGGGGGTGGAGACCCCACTAAGTCGATCAGTCGGTAGTCGCATTCGGGAAAAGGTCGAGTAAAACAAAACATTTGTCGAACTTCCATTATCAACAAAAATTCGCTTTACATCATAATTGGCTATTGTCGCCGACACAACAACAGCGTCGTCGTGGGGAGTCTGGATGCCCCGAACGTCGTCTTCTGAGAAGGTAATCACGTCGTCCGGGCGCGGCTTTTTCGTCGGCTCCCCCCTGTAGACGTCCCCGATCCCAGCCGCTTGGAGATCATGTTGATGACTCCAGCCGTCGGCTGGTTAGTCGGTGCCTCTTCAGTCGGCTGGGGGCGTCGATCGGCAGTCGGTCGGGTCGGCGGACCCTTTCGAAACTTGCCGAGATACCCCCGGCGGATGAGATTTTCGATCTCATCCTTCAACTGGATGCATCGCTCGGTGTCGTGGCCGTGGCTCCGATGGAACCGGCAGTACTTCCGATGGTCGAGGCCCTTTGCCTTCAGAGGCGGAGGCCGTCGCAGGTATTCTTCCCCTTCGATCTCCATCAAGATCTGCGCATGGGGAGCGGAGAGAGGAGTGTAGGAGTCATACCTGGGACGCACCGACCTCGGAGTCTGTCAGCGGGGTGATTTTTGGATCTGTCGGGGTGGAGAAAGCCGACTATCGGCCGGGGGCCTGCTTGGTTCGGCGGGCTCCCGACCTTTCCTTCGCTTCTCCTTCGGACCCCTGGGCTCGACCAAGCGTCGGTCGGACGCTCCTTCGTCCGCGCGCATATACTTGTATGCGCGCTCCAGTAGCTCGGCGTATGTCCGGAGGAGGGTCTTGTCCAGAGAATAAGTAAATCGGGACGACCTCAGGCCCCGCTTCATGGCTGAAACCGCCATGTCTTCGTTGAGGTCCCGGACCTCGAGCGTGGCCGCGTTGAATCGCGCCACGAAGTGTCGGAGCGCCTCGTTTTCCCCCTGCTTGAGGGAGAAAAGGCTATCCGACGTTCGCGGCGGCTTTCGACTGGTGCTGAAATGGGCCACGAACGAGTGCTCGAGCTGCGCGAAGGAATGGATACTGCCCGATCGAAGACCGGAGTACCAAGCCCTGGCAGCCTTGCGAAGTGTGGCGGGGAAGCCGATGCAAAAAAGAGCGTCGGTTGCCCCTTGAATTGTCATGAGAGCTTTATAGCTCTCGAGGTGGTCGACTGGGTCGGTGGAGCCGTCGTATGGCTCCACGTTCGGCATTTTGAACCGACTGGGAATCGGCTCATCGAGGACCAGTCGAGAGAGAGGCTGGGCGGTCTGGAAGTCGACGTCGTTCGAAGACTTCTGGCCGTCCATCTGCAGTTGGGCGAGCCGGCGGTCGATCTCCTCGAACCGTCGCTCGTAGTCGTCCGCTCGTCGATGCTGGGAGACCCCAGGAGTGGAGCCTCCGGAGGATTCTGAAAGAGAGGCCGACGGTGTGCGCGGCCGCTTTTCCTTCCTCGCCCGTTCCAACGGGGAAGGAGAGGGCCGCTGAGACCGTCGGTCGTCGCGCCGTGGTCGCCCCTCCTCCTCTCCGTGGGAGCGCTGTTGAGAGCGCTCGCATGGAGGCGACAGGGGTCGGCGCGGCCGTCGGCGGCTGCTCCTGGAAGGCATAGGTCGGGCCGCCGGTTGTTGCTGGAGGCTTTTGACTGCGTCGGTCAGTACGGTCATCTGCCGTACGATGGCCGCAATCTGGGCCTCCGTGGTCACTGCAGGGTGCGGAGAGCTAGGCTCCGCCGCGGTGGTGGTGGAGAGGCCTCTTCCCAGCGGGAAGAGCGCCTTGCCGACCCAGTGACTCTCGATCGTTGAGCTCTTGTCTTTGTCATGCTGTCCCCTTCCTGGCGCGCCAATCTGTTGCGGCCAATCGCCTCGTCGTCCGATCGCCGGGAAGCGTGCACCTGCAAAAGGAAGTCCGCACTGACCGGAGGCGGCTCCGGCGGGGACCCTCCGACGGTCAAGTCAGAGAGGTGACTGGGCAACAGTGAAATACAGACGGAGAGCTCTGAGAGGGAGAGAGAGAGAGAGAGAGGAGCGAGCCTGCATTTTTGGGAGAGACGGAGCGGATCGACCCCTTGCACTGTTGCCTTCCCCGGTATATATAGTGGAGCGCGGTATGGCGCCATCATTAATGGCGCGGACAAGTGAGGAACTGTCAACTCACTGTAGGCTGTCAGAGCCGCCGTGAAAACGTCATGTCGCCGTGTAGCCGTCTAATCACCAGGGTTGACCCGGCTCTCGGCGGGACAATGCCTCTAGGTAACTGTGCCGCATGTCCGTGTCAGAGCTGACAACGTCTGGCGGCCGTACGGTGGTTGGTGGAGTCGGCCGACCCAAGGTCGGTGGCCAGCAGAGTGGCGTCGGACTCCTCCGCCGGTCGGCGAGCTTCATGTGGGTCGGCTACCGGGCCTCTGGGTTTAGTCGGTCGGGAATGGACCGTGGAATGGCCACAGTTAGCCGCTAATGGCGTCCGTCGGCCTGTCGCCCGACTTACTATCGGCCAGTCAGAGTCGTCCGTCGGGCCGTTGGTTAGTCGGTCGGGCCTCCGATAGTCGGTCGGTCGGTCGGTCGGGCCGCCAGCCGGTCGGGCCCTCCGATAGTCGGTCGGTAGGTCGATCGGTCGGGCCGCCAGCCGGTCGGTCCCTCCGATAGTCGGTCGGTCGGTGGGTATCCCCCAACAGATGTAAACTAGTTTACATGGCGACTATAAGTCTATAAATCACACTGAGCTTACATATACCATAGTGCCCTTAAGCCATATGCTGCAAAAAACATGAACACAAAGGCAAAGTTGGCCACTTGGTCACTAATAAACGACAAAATCTATCCTTTTTTTTTTTTTTTTAAGGCCGTCTATGATCATGAATGCCAGTATATACTACTGGAGTGCCGGGCATGGCTCCTGTTTAAATGTTTTGAGGTAGCGTAGAAGGTGAAAATATGCGTACCGTAGAAAGTGAAGTTGGAGCGAGGGAGGAGCATGTCTTTCGCGTTGCAAGGCAGCAACAAAAGCCTGTTCTCTTTAAGTCGATCTTGCAGTGGGCCCGCATCCTGTTTGGTGGCATATTAAACACTCCTATGACCTCAAAACCAGTTTTCAAAACTCAGGTTACAATTAGTCGTTGAATAATCTCATGAAAGAATCTTCTCCAAAACAAAAAAAAGTCATGGAAGAATAGGGGACTAAGTCTTTATTTTGGTTTGTGTGATGGCACTTCTTTTTTCCGTAGAAGTTCGTCAAAATTAGCTTCTTAGTTTGCTTTTTGATGTTATAATGGGTATAATAACAGTTCTCTTCTTCTTAAAAAAAAAGAGAGAAAATAATAGTTAATAACAGCAAAAACAGTGGTTATTCATCGGAAAAAACAGCAAAATAATAGTCTTATTTACTGTTTATGAATTTTATCTTTGGAGATTAATACCTTAATATATTTATAAAGAAATCAAAACTTGAATATTTTTTTATTGTCCGATCAATAGAAAAAGCAAACTAATAAGTCAGTCATTCAAATGAAAGCATAAACGAGCGAGAGGCATCTCAAAAAATCAGAATCTTTTGCTATACATGTTTTGCATAAAAAATATATAGCCCTTGACCATCTCCATGTCAACTTTATGCTAAGATAGACGACCATCAAATCCTCAATATTTATGAATCCAAAAAAATATTTTGATTGAAGAGAGTGGAGGTCTGAAATCGAAATCGAAATGGATGACTCCTATTCCAACCGTTTGGTTGGGAGGAGTCTCATTCCGATTTCGATTTCGAAGTGAAATGGGAATGGATCAATCTATATAGAATTCAATCTCTATTCTTCTCTATGAATAAATTTTTCATTTCAATTTCGATTCTGATTCCGATTCTGATTTCGATTATGAACCAAATATTTCGGAAGATTTGACCATTCCGATTTCGATTCCAATTCCAAACCATTTCAATTATCATTTCCATTCTGATTTCGATTACGAAACAAACGTCCTCTCGAGATTTATGTATCAAAAAAAAGACTAGACATTTAAAAACCATCCTTCTCTCGATGGGATAATATGGCATCTCCGGTGGTAGTGTAAAGTGGTGTGTATATATATATATATATAATATATATATATATAGTTTAAGTATAAAACATGACAAACAGGACGTCCAATGATTACACCTCTTCATCCGTTGGTGGAAGATCGTTCGATCTACAAACTTTAGATGATATTATATTGAGCATTTGATATAAGTAATTCATTTACCGTAGGTTCTTGACCATCTAATTATTTACTTTAAAAGGGTGTTTGATTCGTAATCGAAATTGAAATGGGAATGAAAATCAAAATGGTTTGGAATCGAAATTGAAATGGCCAAATCCGAAGCATTTGGTTTGTGATCGGAATCGAAATTGGAATCAAAATTGGAATCAAAATTTGAATCCATAGAGGAGAGTAGGGATTGAGTTCTATATAGATTGAGCCATTCCCATTCCACTCTGAAATTAGAATCAGAATGGGACTCCTCCCAATCAAACAGTTGGAATGGGAGTCATCCATTTCGATTCCGATTTCAAGCTTCCATTCTTTCCAACCAAACACCCCTAGATATATTAATATAGAACGATGGATGAATCCCACGTATTCATGTTTCGTTTGACCAATTTCTAACTATCTTTTTATGAACAATATTTCTGAAATTATTTGTCTGATTTCTATATTGTTTAATTATTCAAAATAGCCAACAAAGTACGGGCTCGGTTGTTTTGTGGGACAGAGGTTGTATCTTTTGGGCGGAAGAAGGGTTCACCTTCCTTCACGCGAAGACACCGTTGGATCACCAACCTCACAAATTTAAAGTATGCACAGATCTCAACGGGAACACATGTCAAAGGGAACAGTGGGTGATCCAACGGTGGATTAAAAATTTCGGTGGACCGGCTGTTATAAAATTGATCTATAGAGATTAAAAGTTAAAATGGGATCAACAAATGAATCGATCATTAAGATCATTTTAATATTATTGATAATTTAATAATAATAATTTATTTTGAAAATAATTTTTATTATCTGTTAAAATTATTTGACGATGCACGAAAGGCAACCATAGAGAATTGGAAAGCTAATGTGCTACTTTCCTACATTCGTCTGTAACTCAGGGCCATCACCCAAAATGATATAAGTTGGCAAGTGGGCCCATAAGCTTTTGTTTTGGGTGAGGTCATGGACTTTTTTTTTTTTAATTATTAAATAAGTACATACGATAACGGTAATAAGACGGCTCTTTTTTGATGAACAAAACAGGCCCTTTAACCAAGAAAGATAAAGAAGGTTAAAGCGGCCACGCCCGAGAAGAGGGGGTCGGACTGGCGGTTCGCTGAGAGCACTTGATTTCTGCTACACAGATGCCGACTCTCTTTTTAAACATCTCTCTCCTCTCCCTCCTCTGACCTCTCCCCCCCCAAAACCCCCGCAAGTAACCGCCCTCGACCTCTTCCTTTCTTGGCCCTCGGTGATGGAGTACGAGCGGCGGCTCCTCGTGGCAGCGGAGCTCGTCATCTCGAGCGATCGCCAGGGCGAAGGCCACCCTCCTCTGGATCCCTCCGAGATCGGGGTCTCGGCAACACTCAAACCCCACCAGCTCGAAGGCGTCGCCTGGCTCGTCCGGAGGTACCAGCTCGGAGTCAACGTCGTCCTTGGTACGTATTCGAATATCACCCACTAATCTTGATTCCGAATATTTCCCGACGCTTGTTTATGTGTCAATTGGTTTCTTTCCAGGTGATGAGGTTGGGTTGCTTCGTCCCTCAAGAAACAGCTAGAAGTGAATGATTTCTTTGATTTTGTTTTTCTGTTCTTTTTTATCCAATTATTTTGTTTTTTTTTTTTTACATTTTCCAATTGATATATCCTGTTATAGAAAGATTTCTGTGCAACATTTGATTTTCTTGTGTATCTTGAGAAGCATAATAAGTGGGAAGAGGATTCTTTAGAAGATTGCGTTGCCTTCCGGTCAATTCGGCAAAGAAAGAAAAGAAAATTGGTTATTTTCATGTGAATTATATATTTCAAACAATATATAATGGATGAATCTTTTGAAAAAAGGTAATCCCCCCTCCCTCCTTCCTATGATTTAGAAGAAGCTTCTCCAACCAATATCTCATGGCCAAGAAACTTACACATTCTTGGATTGGTATATGCAGAATGTTGAAAACTTTTTTTTGATTTGACTCTTTTGAGTTTTGGGGGATTAGTTGATTCTTAGTTTTGGATAGGATCTTGAAACTTCAGATCAATTAGGTCACCCATCATGAGATGTATTGGTGTATGCGGAATCTTGAAAACTTTTTTTTTTGATTTGACTCTTTTTGAGTTTTAGGGGATTAGTTGATTCTTAGTTTTGGATAGGATCTTGAAGCTACAGATTGATTAGGTCACCTATCATGATATGTATTGGTCCATGCAGAATCTTCAAAAACTTTTTTGTTTTTGATTTGACTCTTATGAGTTTCAGGGGATTAGTTGATTCTTAGTTTTGGATAGGATCTTGAAACAAGATGTATTGGTCCATGCAGAATCTTGAAAACTTTTTCTTTTTTATCAGACTCTTTTGAGTTTTAGGGGATTGGCTGATTCTTAATTTTGGATAGGATCTAGAAAGTTCAAATCGATTAGGGCGCCCATCATGAGATGTATTGGTCTATGCAGAATCTTGAAAACTTTTTTTTTTTGGTTTGACTCTTTTGAGGTTTAGGGGATTAGTTGATTCATAGTTTTGGATAGGATCTTGAAACTTCAGATAGATTAGGTCACCCATCATGAGATGTATTTAAATTACTTCTGAAAGTAATTCAACTCTTAGATCTTAGCTCTCACTGTTATCCAAGACATGGCACGGATTTCAATTTCAATGTACTAAAGAGTTACACAATACTAATGGGTCAGCTGAAAGAAGTGATTATCCCTAACTCTATGCAGCTCCATTTTGCCTTTTTTCACTTTATGTAACACTAAAATTCTTTTTGACAAGTAATTTAATATAACACACTATGTATGTTATTTAGGTCTTAAGTCATAATATAGTAATACTGTATTACTGCTCCTAACATGTATCATTTTGCTGTGATCCTTGTGCTTTAATTATGGCTGAGACACTGTTGCATATCTCTCCATACTTTTGTATGATACATCCTGGGTACCCACAGTGATGTATCCAGGGAGTCTAATTGCAGCGCCCACTACAAATTAGCCACCTCTTGAGCTCAAAAAGATGGACTCAGTGGGTACGATACTGAATAATAATGTTATTACAAAATGCAAATGGTAGCAAATATTCACTCTGCTTCTCATTCTCCAGACCTCTGGCTTTTATTATACTGCCTTTGCTCTAGTGAAAGCTAACTGTGATGCTTGCAGGAAATTAATGTGTAGTTATGGCTTACTTTCAATTCTATGTATGACTTCTTAGTTTTTACATGGTACTTCTAAAGTAAAAAAGTTATGGCTGGCACGTAGTAGATGCTTTCTGTTTAAAATGCTAGACCATTTTTGTAGTGTAATTCTTCATTGACTTGTTAAAGCTGCGTGAATTTGATCAGATGGGCCTTGGGAAGACTCTGCAAGCTATTTCTTTCCTGAGCTATCTGAAGATCCAGTCCATGTCACCTGGACCTTTCTGTGTGTAAATTGTTATAAATTTTATGTAGTTATCTTGCTGATCTGAAAAGCTGAATCTTCACTGTCTACTTTGCTGGGAGTTTTTACCTTTTCTTTTTTTAAAAAAAATTCTGCAGTAATATTGTGTCCTCTAAGTGTCACCAATGGTTGGGAATCAGAGTTTTCCAAATTTTGTCCAGCTTTAAGAGTTCTGCGCTACGTTGGTGAGAAGGGACACCGTGGCGGTCTTCGAAGGATGATGTATGAGCATTTGCAAAGGCAGTCTTCATCCTCTGATGTAGTCTCTAACTTTTCTTGTCTAACTTCTGCCTCCATTTTTTTTGATTTCATAGTGCTAAAGTTAATGGGCATTAAGTTTTATTGCCTTAGCTTCATTATATTTGTCCTAAGGTTTTAAGTATTGGTGCTGATGGGCATGCTGGTCATCCGCTGGCAAGGTACGTGCCATGCTAAGCTGTGCCATGCTAGCACTGGGTCGCACTCTGCCAAGAATCTAAAACTTTGTTTTCCAATTAAAAAGATTAAGGAGTTAGATAGGTGCCATGCTGGGTTTGGTGCTGGCCCAGCAGAGTACATTCCAACTAGCATTGACTGGCATCTTTCACTGAAAAATGTTTGGTCTTTGTTTTTTAACATTGTTATAATCATTTCTTTACTCTTTTTAATTATATCGCTAGTCCAAATCACTTGTGTAACTAACATCTTCAATGATGTCTTTGTAGAAGCAGCAGGAGTTACCCTTTGATGTGTTGTTGACAACCTATGACATAGCATTGTTGGATCAGGATTTTCTTTCTCAAATCCCCTGGCATTTTACTGTAATTGATGAAGCTCAACGGCTGAAAAATTCATCCAGTGTATGTGTGAGCTTTGGGTTAGTTATCTGTTATGTTAAAACTTAAAATCCATTTTTTTTTTTTTTTGTTAATCTGTCTTTATGTTCATATGCACATGCACAGATACATACAAGATAACATGTGTGGATTTGCTGATCTCTTTATCTTCATAATATTCACTAAGTTTTATTCCCTGGTGTAGAAATTCATAAAACATGTACATGATCGTCTGCTGATTCACACAAAGTAAATCTTTAAAATTGAGAAATGATCGAAAAAAGATTATCATTTCTTAACTTTCTTGGAAACGACACCAGGTCCTTCCATATTTTCTTGAAGCTTGTAAAATTGGAGTTTAATCTTGCGAAAATACTTCTTAGAGGCCAGATTTTTCTTTTCTATATTCCCATCTTCCAATTTAAGAAAACAAAAAGAAGAAATGACCCAAAAATGATATAAATTACCTATAAATGTATGCATTCATATTTATGTATCTACTTACATAAAATGTCTATTTATATGCACACATTTCCTGTTTATTCTTGTTTTTGTAAGATCTGCTCGATCTTGTTCCATGGAGCCTTCTCAATTAATAATTTCACTATATGGCAGGCTCCATTTTTATGAGAAAAGGCTTGGGAGGTTCCAGTGGTGGTAATTATATGCATATTTTAAATATGCAATGCCTGCTTTAATTGTTTGTGGTCAAATATGGGCAAGCCTGACAAAACCAATCAATTTTATATGAACCAAAACTTCTGAATGAGGACCACATTTTGATTTGTACTAACAAAAATCATATTCAGATTGGTCCAAAGTCCAAACATTTTGGACAAGATGACAAAGCCATAAAACCAAATGTTTTGATACCGCACTGTCTAGGGATATGTTTGTAAGGAGAATTGCAAGGTTTACTGAATCATCCAGAACCAGGTGGTCCAAGGTGTCCAAATGGAACCTTGAACCAAGTGGATAGGAATGAAGATGGATCAACACCAAAAATGAAGCAGGGGGCTGACCGGCCTAAATAGGGCTGAACTTGATTTTGGATGTTTTGACCTAATTCACCTAGTTAAACTAAGCCCTTATGTAAGATCCCGAATCCCTGCATTCGATTTGATCAATTGATCTCTCTCTCTCTCTCTCTCTACAGACACACACACACATACACCCGCACATCTTTTCGTTCTTCAAAAACCTAGCTGCCCTATTCCCCTCCGGCACTTGGATGCCTCCTCTTGCCCCTGAGTGCTCAATCTCCATGGCTTCCATCCCGATCCCAGTCTCTTGCCCTCGCCCTCTCTCCCCTAGATCCCTCTGCCTTACCCTCCTAAGCCCCTTGTTTTTTTGGCAATGACGACTCCCTCCTCCCTTCCGGTGATGATGATCGACAGTGATGCCCTCCTCTCTTCCTTCCAATGATGACAACCAATGCCAATGCCCTCCTGTCTCCCTTGTCTGATCTTTCCACTTCGCACTCCTCATCTTTCGATGATGATGATGGCTCAATGGCCCTGTAGCTGCTCCCTCACCACCATGGCAATTATCAACTCCCATGGCCTTGTTGTGGTAGCATTCCTCCCTTCCCCCTCTCTCAGTGTCTCTCTAGATTTAGTGGACCACACTAGACTGACACCAGGCTGCATACTATGTTAGTATGGTGTCATGACAACCTGGTTCCTAACTGGCACAACTCCTGGTATTGGTTTTGGAGATCTTGTAGAATACCAAGGATGCACCCCTCCTAATATCAAATGATGTAAAGGGACAGTGAATAAAAATGAAGTGGACCTTCTCTGCAAAATACCCCTACCATTTATTTTTCTTATATGCATTATGTTTCACAAAAGATAATAATTTAGATAATTTTGTGCTTACTGAAAAGAAACCATCACATTATGTCTACTTTTGGTGATATGTGGACATGCCATTCATATTGCTTGGTTTTTTGCAGGTTTTGTATAAGGTACTTGAGCACCACTTTGTCATGCCAAGACGTTTATTATTGACAGGAACCCCTATTCAAAATAACCTCTCTGAGCTGTGGGCTTTGATGCACTTTTGCATGCCATCTATTTTTGGGACGCTGGAAGAATTCCTTTTCACATTCAAGGAAGCTGGAAATTCAGTACCAGGTGCCAAAGACATTAAAACCATTTTTCTATAACTTGAGAAGATAACTGTTTTGGTATGCTGACTTGTTAATAAATTGGAATTCTAACATAGTAATCTTCATTTTTGATTATAGTGGTTATAAAATCTATAACCATTTCCATCAGTATTACTTCAGTTTGTTTATGATATGATTCAAAGGTTAGTGACACGGGCTTTTTTTGAAGGATAGATTGGACAAAGTCCAATCCAGTTCTCTAGGAAAATGAACCAATTTTACTATGATTATTAACTTGAAGAAAATTGGACCTCAAGTATGAAACATGCATTTTCATAATTTTAACCAGTTTAGAAATTAGAATCAGTTATACTTACACATAATGAGAAACAATGAAGTATTATTCATGTGTACCATGAGGATTATGACAAACCCTATGTTCTTTATATTTGTAAAATGTTATAAACCTTGCTGGATAATTTGTTTTTGTGAACATACTAGTTTGATACTTGTTAAATTAGCTGACATGGTCATGGGCTGTAAGATTCTTCATTCAAAATGAAGATGATATATGCAGATGGCCTAATTATGGGACCAGGACATATAAGGTGAAAAGCCAATATGCTAACAGTTTGAATTTTGATGTATGGTAATATCTTTATAACGGCTAATGTGCAAAAAAATGGCAATGGAAATTAGGTCCAATAGTCATGGTGATGCTGCATTAGTAAAAAACATGGACATTTGTTGTACCAAGAGATAGGTCTGCATCTGTGTCTGAGTCTGTTTGAGTAACTAGACAATTAAATGAAAATAAACTTTGTCTGTCCGGTCTTTTTTAGTGCCTTTGTGTAGCCTAAAAATCACTGATTGAGGGTGATTTGTCTCATTGGTGCCTTGAAACATCTCCATTGGAAAGAACTAGGAGAAATCATGTATTAGGGATCAAACCCATCCAGGAGCAATAAGGAAATATTGTGCTAGGAAATTCAAGTTCTCTATCACTGATGTGAAAAATCACATGGACCGGAGCTGACAGAGTTGGGTTCTACTAGAGAAAAGAAGGAAAAAGAGTTTCATAATATTAACAGGGATCGAGGAGAGCTGGTCGGTTCAGATTAGTGAATTTGCAAGTTTATTTTAGAGTTGAGACTCATTTCTAATAACATTTAGTTGTTAATTTAGTTCAGAAGATGTTCTATTGCATTTCGGATAATTCTGCAGTTCTTTGTATTGGTTTTCATCTCAACTAAGATCATAGCATAGAAATCTGTTTATTGTAAGGCCATCATTCACTTTCTCGTATCTACTAAACATTCGGCCAGTATAAAGTATTATATCTGGTGATTAGCTGGCACAATATAATATATCAGCACAGATATTTAAGTCTCTTTTCTGACCATTCTTTATGGATTTTATTAATCACCTATGAATTGAAATTAATACATGAAGCCATGGTTAATCTAGTTTATACTTTATACTTTCTTGGTTGATATTTCAATATTTCAACCATTATGTATTGTACGAGATATTATGGTATCTGATGCATTTTTAAGAAACACCGTAACACGGTACTGAAACATGCTACTGTAGCAATGCAGCATAGAAGAAAAAAAGATAAATGCAATATGTTGTAAATCTAAATACTATATGAGCTATTTAAATGAATTCTTAAAGGCCAATACTGGAACTAAATAGAAATCAGCAACATGTTCAAAAATCTTTAAATAACAGTGATGAAAATTCCATGACTAAGACAAACTTTCCAAGACCAATTACATTTACTAGTTCTAAAATAAAACACTAAGGAATAGGTTCACTTCAGGCTTAAAACTGAATTCAGATGGCTAGATTTTTAACGATGGGATAAGAGGCAGTATAAGGTAAGGTTATGGGTGGATCGGTTACCTTGGGTGCGGGAATAGGTTGAAGTGGCTCAAGTCTCAACCGGTTCACAGGATGCAGGATATCCACAACCACCAAGGAGAGTAGCACTGTGATGATAAACTTCAAGATGGGGGAGAGGGAGCCAAGAGTCACAGGAGGAAAGAAGTCGAAGACGGGTCCATTCGCGACGAAGAAGTGACGATGATCCTAAAGGAGGAGGGATTCAAAATAGAAGCATAGGTTCAAACCTTCCAAAGTTTTCTTCTACTTTTTTTTTTCTTCCCATATCAGATTTATACATCTCGTCCTTTGCCACATGATGCCATCAGTTTGGATATGGTTGTTGGTTTGTTTTAAGTGGTTGTAGGATTAGTTTAAGGATATATTTGAATTGGTTTGTTAGGACATGGTTGTAGGTTTGTTTTGATTGGTTGTAGGATTAGGTTAAGGATATATTTGAAGTGGTTTGTTGAGGTATGGATGTTGGTTTGATTGGATTTAGGATAACCTAGTTATCTGATCCCAATAAATTAAATCAGGATAAAACATACTCAAAATAAAATAAATAAAATAAAATAAAAGTAGTGACTTTATGCACTGCATCAGTTCTCTCCGGGTGGGCGAATTCTCGATCCGTCGAAAGAGCCTCCATATAGTTGTGGTATAGGTCCCCCGAAGTCGATGTAGCTCGATCTCAAAAATCCAGCCGCTATCAGTAATTGGACGCCCACGCAGTGTACTAAGTACCAGCGGTGTGATCCCCATCGTATCCCTGTCTCATGTACATCCAAAATCTCTTCTATGCCCTCTGATGTGATCTCTGCGGCTGCGTAGAAAGGTAGGATCTCGACATTGGTAGAAGTAGATGACTCACCATGATATTGGAATGGGTCACTTGCATTGAAAATTGGAGTAGGCAATCCTAAGGGCAGGTCAATGAGATAGGCATTCTTTTCCAGCTTCTTGAGGATCTTAAATGACCCGAATTTCTTCTTGCCTAGCTCGCTGTAACCTCCAACTGGAAATCGTTCTTTGAAATAGATCAGAATACTATTCTCCTCATTAAAGTCTGTACCTCGATGGTGTTGGCCCGTGGCTGCCTTGTATTTGGTGGTGGAATCCTGCAGCTTTTTGTAAACTTGTTGTTGCATGTCTTGAACATATTTTAAGTAGGATTCGGCATCTGCACTAACTCTACTAGGGTATGGAATGGGTACTCGATCAAGAAAGTGGAGTATAGAACGGCCATAGAGGGCTTCAAATGGAGATTTTCCTGTGATTCTTTTAATGAAACTATTATATGCAAATTCAGCCTATGGTAAGATTAAGTTTCATTGTGTCGATCTCTCACCTGCTAAGCATCTTAGAAGGTTGTCCAAATATCGATTTACCACCTCAGTTTGTCCGTCAGTTTGGGGGTGGTATGGGCTGCTGAAATTTAATTTACTTTCAACTTTGGCCATTAGAGTTCTCCAAAAATGACTTACAAATTTGATATCTCTATCAGATGTGATGGATCTAGGAATGCCATGCAGACGCACAATTTCATTGAAAAATAATTTTGCAATATGCGATGCATCAGAAGTCTTTTTGCAAAGAATGAAATAAGCTATTTTAGTGAATCGATCAACAACCGCAAATATTGAGTCAACATGTCGTGCGATTTTAGGTAGGCCAAGAACAAAGTCCATAAAAACATCTTTCCAAGAGGTGGAAGGAATGGGGAGAGAAGTATATAAACCTGTGTTTTGTGAGTGACCCTTGAAGGTTTGGCAGGTTCTACAGTATTGTACAAATCGCTCTACATCTCTTTGTATAGGCCAATAATAGCGCTCTTAAACTAACCCTGAGGTCTTATCCCGCCCGAAATATCCCCCTAATCCGTTATTATGTAGGTCTTGAATCAAAGACTCTCTCAGTGAACCTTCGGAAATGCATAACTTTGACCGCTTAAAAAGGTACCCTGACTCAACACAGAAATTGGAGAGTCGGCCAATGCTAGAAGACAAATATTTTTCCATGATAGGTCTGAAGTAAGGGTCATTCTTGTACTATTCCTTAATTGCCTTGACCCACAATTTGCAAGGAGGCAGCGACGAGGAGGTGGGTCCTACGGCTAAGCGCATCAGCAACCCGATTGGTTACCCCCTGTTTATGTCTCAAATGGAAGGTGTATTCTTGTAGAAATGCAGTCCACTTAGCATGGCTTTTGTTGAGATTCTTTTGAGAATTCAAATAACGTAATGCTTTATGGTCTGAGTTAAATATGAATTTTCGATGAATCAAATTGGGTCGCCAGTGCTTCAAGGCCAGCATAATCGTATAGAATTCGACATCGTATGTAGAATAACGTGATCGTGCATCATTCAATTTCTCACTTAAGAAGGCTATGGGGCATTTTCTTGGGACAATATGGCTCCTATTCCCACATGCGAGGCATCGCAATCAACTTCGAATCTCTTATCAAAATCAGGTAGGGCGAGTACGGGTGCACTCGTAAGCTTGTCTTTGACCACTTTGAAGCTTTGTTCAGCCTCGGGATTCCAGCGAAACTTTTTTCCTTTCAAACCGTCAGTGATCAGGGCAATCAAAGAACTGAAATTTCGAATGAAGCGTTGGTAAAAGGAGGCAAGTTCATGAAAGCTCCGAATCTCCGTTAAGTTTTTCGAGGTTGGTCGGTTTCGAATCACATCAATCTTAGCCGGATCTACTTTAATTCTCTCAACAGATACAATGTAGCCTAAGAAGATGAGGCTGTCGGATAAAAAGGTGCACTTCTTAAGGTGTAAATACAAATGATTCTCTTTCAAGGCTTGGAGCACCTGTCGCAGATGGTCCAAATGGAGTTTAGGGTTTGTGCTATATATATCAAAATATCGTCAAAGTAAACCACAATAAATTTCCAATGAACGACCGTAACACCTGGTTTATGGTGCGCATAAAGGTGCTCGGGATGTTGGACAGCTTGAAAGGCATAACCAGCCATTCATATAACCCTTCTTTGATTTTGAATGCTATTTTCCACTTATCTCTAGGTTGGATACGGATCTGGTGATACCCGCTCTTCAGATCAACCTTGGAGAATACCTTTGCACCTCCCAGCATATCTAGCATGTCATCAAGCCTAAGTATGGAGAACGTATACTTCACAGTGATCTTGTTGATGGCTCAACTATCAATGCACATTTGCCATGTCCCGTCTTTCTTTGGAGTAAGAAGGGCATGCACAGCCACGAGACTCATACTCTCCCGAATGTAGCCCTTTTTTAACAAGTCAAAGATCTGTTGACGCAATTCTTCATATTCTGCTGGGCTTATCCTATAATGGGCTAGGTGTGGGAGACTCGTTCCCGGCACCAAGTCAATACAATGCTGGATGTCTCTTATAAGAGGTAGGCCATCAGAGAGTTCTTGTGGTATGATGTCAGAAAACTCGTCCAATAATGATTGAACAACTGACGGGATTTCAGAGATTTCGGTGGTTTTTTTTTGCCACTAAAGCATAAACCACAGGGGACCTCACTAGGGTTTTGGCAAATTGGGTCTTATTCAAAACCATCATAGATTGTCTCTCAGTGGGCGATAATTTTGGGGATGAATCAGGTTTAGGTATCAGTTTGGGTATACTATTAAGTGGAATCAATCTAATCTTCTTATTGTCCAAGGTCAGCCTAAAAGCAGGTGACACACATTTATAGGTGCTACATCGCACCAAATCTCATCAGTATAAGTCTTCCCAATGAAAAAATTAACTAGACATCGTCGCGTGACAGGAACCTCATCCCCATTTTTAAACCAAGCAACACGATAAGGTTGTGTAAGCTTCTCAGTTTTCAGCTGAAGCTTATAAACCATCTCTTGAGAGACAAAATTCTCTGTACTTTCACTATTAATTATAACAGAGCAGAATTTTCTCCAGCATTGCAGACAGTTCGAAAAAGACTGCATCGTCTCCAATCGTCCTTGGTAGATTTAGGTGCTACAAGAACTCGATTGATTACAAGATTTGGCTCAGTAGTTTCGGCAGTTTCATCTAGGATCTCACTATCCTCAACAGTGTCTTCCTCTTGCACTTCTACTCCTTCATCCTGATCACTCTCATTAGCATTTTCTATCAAGTTGGTCCTAGGCTGAAATTGTCTCAAAGGGCATTCAGATGATTTGTGGCTTGGTTGCCTACACTTGTAACAAGTGATACTGGTTCCTATGGGTTTGGAACCTAAATTCCCTTGCCTTTAGTATTACCAATAGGTTTTGGAGGGAGTTGGGTGTCATTTTTCAGGGTTGATTTGGTTTTCATAGAAAACTTTCCACTAGTGTTATCCCATCGGAATGTCTGTCTCTTCAACTTAGACTCGGCCTTAAGTGCATGATTATAGGCCGCATCTACTCGCTGAAAATTAAAAAAAATCAATTCATCCTAAAATTGAGGACGAAATCCGGCAAGATAGCGAGCTATGCACTGTTCTTCATCCTTCCTAAGGTCATTGTGGGCTTGAAGGTTATAGAATTCCTCGATGTACTCTTGCACCATTTTAGACCCTTGCCTAAGGTTATGAAGCTTTTGGAATAGAGTTTGTCGATAATCAGCTCGGAGAAATTTACTCCTAAGCTTCTTTTTCATTCATTTCCAAGTGACAATCTTCTCTTTATCCCTTCGAACCCTATCATTTGTATCTGCTTCCATCAAACTAAGGCATGACCTTTCAACTTAAAAGTGACAAATTTGACTCTTTTATCCTCAGATAGTTCTTTCCATTCAAAAAATTATTCTATCTTGTCAATCCAATCTAACAACTCATCAGGTTCTAACCTACCTTCGAACTCACCGACATCTATTTTGATACCTTGATCCCAACGTGCGGTGTTCGTTGGACGTTGGTTTGGTTGGTTTCTCGTAAGCGGACGGTTGGCTTCTATCTCAGGGTCACTCTCCGATTCAATTACTTCCTCCCCATCGGGTTGACGTCGAGTATTCATAGCCTCTAACATTTGTTGTATTTGGTTCAGTTGGGTTTGCATATTTCTAATGGACTCTTGTTGTCGTTCATAGGCCTCTCTCTAATCCCTAGGGTTTTCTGGGTGGTTGTTTGCCATTCTATTGTACTAACGGCTCTATGATGAGGAGATGGGGGGCTTAAGAAGTTGTGGATAGCAGACAATGGTTCCAATTAGAGGGTTCTAATTTCAGGATGGCAACAGAGTTTTCTCTGAATTTTCTAGACAGCAAATAATGTTTTCAAATTTTGGAGCAGCAAACAAAGGTTTACAAGTAAATAAATTTTAACAGCAAATATGCAATGATGATTGAATAAGATGCAACCTAATGCAGGCTAAATGTAAGCTAGAGGCAATCCCTAAGGTCAGAACTTGCTTTGATACCACTTGATGCATTTTTAAGAGACAACATAACATGGTACTGAAGCGTGCTACTGTAGCAATACAGCATAAAAGAAAAAAGGAAGACAAATGCAATATGTTGTAAATCTAAATACTATGCGAGCTATTTAAATGAACTCTTAAAGGCCAATGCTGGAACTAAATAGAAATCAGCAACATGTTCAAAAATCTTTAAATAACAGTGATGAAAGTTCCATGACTGAGACAAATTTTTCAAGACCAATTACATATACTAGTTCCAAAATAAAACACTAAGGAATAGGTTCACTCCAGGCTTAAAACTGAATTCTAATGGCTAGATTTTTAACAATGGGATAAGAGGCAGCATAAGGTAAGATTATGGGTGGATTGGTTACCTTGGGTGTGGGAATAGGTTGAAATGGCTCAAGTCTCAACCGGTTTACAAAATGCAGGGTATCCACAACCACCAAAGAGAGCAACACCATGATAATAGGCTTCAAGATGGGGAAGAGGGAGCCAAGAGTCACAGGAGGAAAGAAATCGAAGATGGGTCCGTTCGTGAGGAAGAAGCGACGACGATCCCAAAGGAGGGATTCAAGATAGAAGTATAAGTTCAAACCTTCCAAAATTTTCTTTTATCTTTTTTCTTCTTCCCATGTCAGATTTATACATCTCGTCCTCTGCCACATGATGCCACCAGGTTGGATATGGTTGTTAGTTTGTTTTGAGTGGTTGTAGAATTCGTTTAAGGATATATTTGAATTGGTTTGTTGGGTTATGGTTGTAGGTTTATTTTGATTGATTGTAGGATTAGGTTAAGGATATATTTGAAGTGGTTTGTTGAGGTATGGTTGTTGGTTTGATTGGATTTAGGATAACCTAGCCATCCGATCTCAATAAATTAAAGCAGGATAAAACATACTCAAAATAAAATAAATAAAATAAAATAAAAGTAGTGACTCAATGCACTGCATCAGTATCTCAGTCCTCTTGAAATTCCTTCTACCTAGATGGATGAGATGTTAGATTTTGAAAGCATTGATTAATGATTTAGACAAGCAAAGAAAGGAACCTTTCAAGTTTTCAACAATCAATGCTTGTTATTGTTTACAAGTCTTTAATGGTCTCACATGCATCAGGAGCAAAAGCAACTTGAGACTAACATTTGGCAGAGCAGGAGATGTAAGTTTCTGTACCATTTTGTTTGTTTTGCTTCAACTTATTATTATTATTATTATTATTTCTGGAATTCTCAACACTTCCTAGGGAATTCTATAAACCTTTTTTTTCATTCTTTTTGGGTTTAGACCATAAACTACTTTATATATACATCCCATATAGTTTGGCTTTTATGGGGGATGCCTGTTTTGTTGTTACAAGTGTTGCTACTATAGATATTTCAACAATTAATGTCTATGACTTATTATTCTTTTTGGATGCTTCATTTCTTATCTCCGGGATGTGTGGTAGCACTCGTCTATGTGATAATTATACATCATTTGGTTTATATTAGAGAAATATGTCTTCTACAACTGTTCTTTATGTGGCAGGTAGTGTGTCAGATAAGGCAAAACGACAACTCAGAATACTTAAATATATATTGCGAGCATTTATGCTTCGGAGAACAAAAGCGCAGCTTGTTGAGAGTGGAATTTTGATGCTGCCGCCGCTTACTGAGATCACAGTGTTAGACTCTCCACAATTGATTTAGATTTTCCTTTTCTTTTTTGCATCAATACTAGGTGTCCTTTACAACTCATTTCAGACATCAAGATCTGCAGAATTTATTGATGAGAAGAATATTTGTGATGTTCAACGAATAGGTTGGTTCCTTTGGTATCCCTACAGAAGAAGGTCTACATGTCAATACTGAGGAGGGAACTTCCAACACTTCTTGCATTATCATCAGGAACTTCTAGTCACCAATCATTGCAGAATATTGTACTTAAACTTTCTTTCATATCTACTATATGGTTGACTTTGTATCATATTGCAAATCATGTTAAATCTTTGCTATCTTGCACTAATTTAATATTTGTCTGCTTATAAGTTCTTTGATTTGTCAACTGAATTCTAGTTATCTTGTCTCGTTCACCTAAATGTTAGATTAAAATGGATATAATTTTTTTGGAATTATTCCATGTGATCTTTTTATTCTCCAACAATTCAGATGAATAGATGCTGACTGCATTCTTTATTGATTGAAATGATATCTGACATGTAACTATGCAACAAAATAGCCATTTGTTTGTTACAACTTAAAATTGTGGAGCTGTAGGGTGGCGAAAAACCAAAACGAAAGATGTCCGTAAAGCAGCTTTGTATAAACTCAACTGTTTACTCCTAGGAGTGTAAGATGGATGATTGGTAAAACTAATAAGGATAGATTAAGAAATTAATGTATTAGAAGAGTTGTAGGAGTTGCACAAATTAAGGATGAAGTGATGGAAAATCGATTGAGATGGTGTGGACATGCACAATGATTTGAGGAGGCTCTGAGAGGTACTTTAGTTTGTGTTGAATATGGTAAGAAAGAAAGAGGAAGACTGAATGAGGTTGTAAGGAAAGATATGGAGAAACTTGGAATGACATCAACTTTAACCCTAGATAGGAATATTTGGTGAATGAGGATCCATAAAGCTGACCCTGAATAGTTGGGAAAGGACTAGATGATTATAATTGTGAGAAAGTCTACTCTTAACCATGAAACTTATTTCTTTCTGGACAATCTCACATGGTTAAATTTTTTATATTCTGCTTATACCTTATGTAAAATGATTATAACTTGGATGGAGATCTCATCTAATCATGGTCATTTTGATAAAAGGGTAGGTGGGTTAAGCCAAAATATGTTCTCTTTTACTACAATTACTGGTGCTCACCAAATTCCAAAATTGTCACATGGATTTGGATTGAATTAGGTGGCATTACTTTCTGTATCTTTCTTCCCCATAGCTTTCCTTGTATACTCTCTCTCTCTCTCTCTCTCTCTCTCTCTCGCTTTCTCAATGTTCCTCACTCTTTCTCATCTTCCTTCCTCTCTCCATCCTTGACCCCCTTACCCATGCCCTACCACCTTCTCTTTCAAGCCTTCATTCATCTTTTTCCCCTCCGTTCGACTATTTTTTGTTTTCCAAAATTAAATTATTTTTTCTGTTTGGCTAATTGGCTTAAAGTTTTGGTTGAGAGCAAGAAACCTAGGATTGACCTTTTCTTAGTTTCATTTTTATTCCTTGTAGGAGTTTTGCACCATTGTGATCTGGAGGTGACGAGTTCGAAATGTCATTGCCGGGGGAAGGCTACATACATCCGACCCTCTCCAATCCCGCACTTATGGAGCCTCATACACTAGGGCTTCCCTTTTTTAAGAGTTTTGCAACAAGGGCTTGTGGGGGGCAGAAACATATCAAAGTACCGAATGCTAGAGGGATAATAATTTTATGGTATTGCTTGATATAACTAGATTGTAACTTGAGCAATGAATTTGAGTGTACCACTATATCCTTACAAATATGGGTTATTTCATGTTTACTTTTGAAAAACTCTATTCTCGTATATGCCCCTTTGGTTAATATTATAGCTATTTTGCATGAAAAATGACTATTGTCTTTTTGCATCAATACCTATGAAAAACTTGTGGAAGATTTATCTCTTTATAAGACAAACTAAATGTTGAAACAAAAAAAATTCAGGTGTCTTGATATAAAGGGGAATGTGGTCATTTTATACTTGAAACTGCTATTTATTAATGTCATCTGTCAAAAAATGTAATGGAAGGGTTATCGTTGCAAAAACATGGTGAATTGAAGATTATATATGTAAATAGTGATTTTTGAGAGTTAAACATGCAATAAGCCATACTTGTGGAGGGTATATATTCAAAAATTCCTTTTAAATATCAATGGAAATTTTATTTATTGAATTCAGGGAATTATAAAATTTTTAAATTGAGAACCTTTTTTGAAGTTTTTTTTGGCATTCTATATGCATTCATATTCTTAATTGTGATGCAAGTAAAAGTTCTTCATTTTCTTGAAAAAATTATTAAAAAGAGAAATTCAGTCAAAACTGAAAAAAATATGGACATATATTCATATATGTTGTACTATCAGATGCATCACACATGCATCTTGTAATTCATGTTTTGACTAAAAGCCCTACGGTGTCTCATTATGTGTAAAAAAAAAAAAATTCAGGTTCAAAAATTAATCTATCTCACAAGGCATCATTGATGCATCTTTCTTATGAGTTTCACCAAAATGAATTTCTTTCTTGTATCCTTCTCTTTTCAACTTCTTGTCTTTAGGTGTAAAGAGAGAATACAAAAGTGCATTCTGCCTAACTATTAACCATTCTAAGACCTGAAACAGCTTGCCCATGCTTCAACATTCGTTGCGGCTGTTTTTCTGCACTACTCGCTGATTATTCCCTTAAACTTGGCATTAGTGGTTCATGTGTTAAACCCTACCACTTATGGCTGGTAGTTACTGGCTTCGACCTTCCAGTGGAAACTGCTTGCGGCTGGTTTCTCACTCCACAGTCCAGATAGGACTGGGATAATATGTCCTTAATGATGTTACTTTCTCACTGGGTCAGCCTCATAAATGTGAGGTATGAAATGATGAGTTTCTAATGCATTGTAGCTGTTACACTGGACTTTGGGTTAATTTTGTATAATAACTCCTATGAGTGTTTTTATAGGCCAGCCCAAAGTAGAGAAGGGACCATAAGTGACCACAAATAAGGGCAATGTAAAATATTTGCTGATTCAAACCAACATCCTTTGGGTAATCACCCGGATAAGTGATGCAAAAACAACAAAAGTACTGTTTTACTAGATACAGATGTCCATAATAAATAGTTCTTAGAATATTGAGTGCCATAGACCAAATAGCAAGAGAAGGAAGCAATAGAGAGGGTGATGATAAATTTAGGACCTGTTTGGTATTGCTTTTGTTTTCTGTTTTTGTTTTCACAAATCCTAGAAGAGAATTGAATTAGACAGAAGAATATGTATGATTAAACTTTTTTTTTAAATTTATTTTTTAAAATCTTTGGAACTTTTGGCAGCGAAGAGTTATTGCTTTCTCAAAAGGTGCAAAAAATGGCGGGTGTTTGGTGCAAATGCTATAGTCGATGTCCATGTTGTATTTAATTAATTTGTAGGGAAAGAAAGACACTAAATGAACAACAATAACAAACAGTCCCTTAGATTCACATAAATGATAAACTTCTAATCTACACTCAACTAAGCCTTAATCCTGAACTAGTTGGGGTTGGCTACATGAATCATTTTGCTCCATTCTACTCGGTTTAGGACATAGAAAGATAAACTTTTACTTTCCAAAAATCATAGAATCATGAAATGATCTATAAATGGAGAAGAGACAACAATGAATGATATATTTAACAAATCATTCAACTTATATCTGACTAACCTTCTCATAGTTCAAATTGAGTATTTAGGTGATTGCAGTAACTCATGCCATGCTTTCGGTTACATGTGGATCCACTGAAAGATGCTATTAATGTACTGTGCCAATATCAATGATATACATCCCATGGGTGATTACCAAAAAAAGGAACTTGTTTTATTTTCTCACAGTAGAAACTGGGTTACTTGTTTTGTTTCCTTGTTGTAGCAACTGTGTTTCATGGATATTTCAGTTTTGTTGGAAAATCTAGTATGTCCAAACTTTTGGACCCTTGGGTTGTTGGGCAAAAATGACACAGCATGGCATTATGAAAATGGAATGTCATGCTCATATTAGCCATAAGACCTGGTGCTTAGCACTTCTTTTGATAATGACTAGGTCATTGCAATTGATAATATGCTCCAATCTTTTTACCGTTTTACTATTAAACAATACTAGTGAAAAGTGTCCATTGTCTTCTACTGGAGCTTCACACCTATATCTTCTTTTTCATTAATGTTGACATAAATGTAATTCTGCTTGAAATAGATGTGTTAATAATTAGTGAATCTATCTTGTTGTCTACATGTTCAATGTATTTACATTTTTTTATTTTTTTATAAATGGTAATGCACCGAAGTGTTCCTATGTCTGGATTTTTTAAGGTTAATAGTGTGAAACACTGGGGAACACTTGGATACTTGGCACCTATTCAAAGTGCCTGGGTAATCAATTGTTAATTCTTAGAGAAAAACTCATTAATTTATCCGAGAGAAGTAATAGATGCATCTGATCTTATCATTCTTCTGCTTTGATGCGTAGGAACATTAAGTTCAATGATCTCCCTTTGGCATTATGCAGTGTTCTGGATAAGATTTAAAGGAAGCCAGTTCTCAAAATTTATGATAGTTCTAGACTTCTAGTATTTCTTATTGGAATTCATTTATTTTAGCAATTTCTAGAAAATTGCTTTGAATTTCCGTCTGATTTTCATTGTTGTCAGGTAATACAACTCCGGAAAGCATGCAGTCACCCTTATCTGTTTAATGGAATTGAACCTGAACCATATGAGGAAGGCGAGCATCTGATTCAGGTATCAGAAAATCTCATATACTCATACCATTCCAGGATGCCACTCACAGTTCTTGTACAAGAAAGTGAAAAAAGAAGAGAAAATAGTGGGATTGTAGTTTTTTATTTATAGACACTTATCTTGGACCAATGAGACTTAATTTTGCTTACTTTTTGACTGTTTGGCTTTTGCTTTTTCTTTTTTTCTTTTTTTTTTTGTGTGTGTGTGTGTGTGAAATTGATATTGGTCAGGCTAGTGGTAAACTTATTATCTTGGACCAAGTACTTCAGAAACTCCATGCAAGAGGACACCGTGTTCTGCTATTTGCTCAGATGACTCGTACACTGGACATTCTTCAGGTTAATTATCGTAGCCTATGAGCCAAAACTAGTTGGCTAGGTCTTATTACTGCTTCTCAGTGCTAGCCTGGCCTTTACTGTATGATATTTTCTGACATCCCACACAAATATAGGACTTCCTAGAATTGCGGAATTTCACCTATGAACGCCTTGATGGATCTGTACGTGCTGAGGAGCGTTTTGCTGCAATAAGAAGCTTCAGCCAGCAACCAGCTGAAGTCAATTTGAAACATCATGATAATCAAAATGGGGCTTTTGTTTTTCTGATCTCAACAAGAGCAGGAGGAGTTGGTCTTAATCTTGTGGCTGCAGATACAGTGAGTTTTCAGGAGTACTCATGGACATCGTAATTCTTTTTATTTTCCCTTGTCCTTGGATGGAAAAACACCACAAGTATCCACTGTATAGCTTGCATTTTCTTTGCACTAGTTCAATTCACATTGGTGGTATTCCTATCTTAATACTCATGATTTTGTTGTGTGCTCAATAATGTTTTCTTCAAAGTTTCTCAAGTTTTTACATGTATCTTATAATTTTACTTAAGCATGCTGTGTATCAGCTTTAACATAATAAAGAAAACCAGTTTGTTTCTATCATATGTATCGTAGATGATATAGTACCTGCTGTCTTGCATGATGATTTCAACATTTATTATCAATAGTACACTTGAAACCATGGATTTAGGTACCACTGGAACAGGATACTGTTGTCAGTATCATACTATTCCCACATGAAAGCAAGACCTAGGAGACTAGCAGGATGGTGGGTTCCTCTTGATTGTTTCCCAGACTGTCCCGATTGTATATCGATACTCGAGATACACCCGGACAATCAGGTGTAGTACTTGCTGTCTTGCATGATGATTTCAATTTTTATTACCAATACTTAATAGTGCACTTGAAACCATGGATTTAAGTCCCACTGGAACAGGATAGTGTTATCAGTTTTGTATCGTTCCCACTAGAAAGAAGGACCTAGGAGACTTGTTGGATGATGGTTCCTCTTGAACTGTTGTCCTGACCGTCCCGATTGCATTCCGAGCATAGGGACACAACCAGACAATCAGGATGGACAAAAGCAATTTTTGTATTTTTCCTTTTTTTTAGTTTTGTTGTTGCAGGTTGTTTCAATCTGTCTTGACAGTACCATCTGTCTGTCCCAATACCATACCGTCCCCAGAGCAAATTGAGATAGGGTCTAGTTCCAAGATTTAAACCCTTGCTTGAAACCCGCATGAAGAATTGTTTGGTTCCAAGATGTAATAATAGGCCCTCCAACTTTCTTTTTTGGGCAATTTATCTTTGCACTGCCATCCCGCATAAATGGCTGGTGTTGTATGATGGTTCTAACATGGGATTTAAATATTGGTGCATATTGGCTGTATCATACTATACCAACATACCCCTCTACACCATACCTTATTGGCACATGGTACAATATCCAAATTATACTTCGCTAGCACCAGTAGATATACTGTGCTTGTGTTGGTAACTCAATACGCCTTCCGTATTGGTTTGGCGAACTGTGATTGAGATAATCCATTGTTGCTGTGAGCAGGATGCGGCGAAGGAGGGATCGTGAGGTGGAGAGAGCAGAGAGAAAGCCCTTGATGGCTCTCGAAGAAGTGATGGATGTCTCAGCAAAAAAAAAGGCAATGGATTGATTAATTACCACAATCGACTTGCATGGTTGAACTGCCCGGATCGATGTTGGTTCGCGTTGGTACAGGTTGTGAGCATACCTAACCCAACGCAGCCTCTGTATCTCCCAACCTAGCACAATCCAACCCATGATCGGGTTGGGATTTCTCTGACCCAACACGCCAAGCCACTTTTTAAGCTAACTTCGGGTTAGTCAAGTTAGTGAGGTCAGGTTGGGTTGTGCTATGTTAATTGGATTAAATCCTTTCGAAATTTGAATTGGAATTTTTAAGATAGAGGAAAGGTTTGGCATGTTCTTTCGGATGTATATTGGTCAGATTGAGGCCACAACCATTTATCAATTTCAATGCTATACTTGTACATAATTTTACAAAAATAAAGATACAACTTTAAAACATATAGATAACCTATATGAATTATCTAGTTATTTATACATTAGATTTGGCAATTTTGGGTTGGGATTGAAGGTCAACCCTCACCGTACCCTACCTGAGGTCGAGTTGGATTTTTCAAGCTAAGCCTTCCCAATAAGCGGGTTGCGGTAGCGCGTTTGGATTGAGCCCAACCAGATTGCATCTCTAAAAGATGGATATTGCTTTCTTTTATCTCCAAGCTTCTGTCTCACTCCAAAAGTGCATCCTGCAGTTGCTTTGTATTTGCAGCAGGGCAAATAGGAATCCTCTTCTCCATTCCCTTTGAGCAGGTGTGGTAATCAATAACTCTGAATCTCACTATAAGGGGTGCTAGCTACAGGATACATAAAATAAAGTGCTTGTTTGGTGGGCCTTTGATATAGAATTGCACTTTGATTTTGTGTAACAGTATCGTCAATGGCTACTCAGAATCGGTTTTAATGGAACTAGTATATGGGAGTAATATAAAATCACTAGATCATATATGATGCTTACTTTATGCATATACTGAACAAATGAGAATATATGTGCCTGCCTTTTTGCTAGATTTCCATTCCCCTGCTCAGAGTTTCCTCTTAACATAGGATCAGAATGTAAGAATGGAACTCTACCCTCAAAGATTTGGGAAAATACTTTATTTAAAGACTTGTTTTAGTGAGTTGGTGAATTATTTTTCATTTTTTCTATCCTTCCGATATGGTGCAAACAGATTTTGGATTGATATATTTTGTGGGTAAAACATGGAAATGCATCTCCCATTCACTTGGTAAACAATGTGAAGAATGCAGACCTGAATATTGCTGAAGCTCTGTGATCATGATATCATTTAAAGTCCTGTGCGACATTGGTTGTTATGTGTCTATGCTTGATGAATATTATAACTACAGAAATAGATGTCTTCGCATGTTTTTATTGTTTACTCATTTTCTATTAATCCTAAAGTACAATACTGAACATCTTCTTTTTTATTAAGCTGTCATTCTATGTTTGATGTGCATTATGCATTCCATACCATTCATCATTTATGGTCAGAAGTGGTTTTAGGTTATATTTTATGAGCAAGACTGGAACCCGCAAGTGGACAAGCAGGCTTTGCAGCGCGCTCACCGCATTGGTCAAATGAACCATGTCCTATCAATAAACCTAGTAACAGAACATACCATAGAGGAGGTAATGAAAAAGTTATACACAATATCTGAAATAATGTTTCTTTTGGAATTTATATACTGCTTATCAATTGTAGTGGTGTACATCTAGGTAATTATGCGAAGAGCAGAGAGAAAGTTTCACCTCAGCAATCATGTGATTGGACAAGATAATGAAGTACAAGGAGCAGGGAAAGATGCTGGGTTTGATGCTGGTGACATGCGATCTCTCATTTTTGGATTACATGTATTTGATCTGACAGATCTCAACAAGGATACCACAAATGGAGAAAATATGGTAGAACTAAATGCAATGACTGAAAGGGTGCTCAAAATGCGTAGTCATGAGCCATCAGACAAGGACGACTCCAAGTTTGAAATTAACCCAACAGATTTGTTGAATAGCAGTGATGTGTTTATGAGAACCAGTTCAGCCACCACCACTTTTGACCCTGAACTCGATGAAGCTTCATATCTATCTTGGATTGAAAAGTTTAAGGAGGTTTCACAAGCGACAAAGAGTTCCACTCCAGAACTGGAAAAGAGAAGATATGTGTCAGAAGAAAAGCAATTAAAACATGAAGCTGATAGGAAAAAGGCAGAGGAGAAGAAATTGGCCAAGTGGGAAGCTCTTGGTTACCAATCATTGGCTATCAAAGATCCTGATTTCATGGTGGATAATAATATGATGTCAGATCGAGGGTCCGTCCAATTTGTGTATGGAGATTGTACTGAGCCATCAAAAATTTGCCCTATGGAGCCTGCTATGATATTTAGGTAATATTTTTGCCTTTTCGTAACTTATAACAAATTCTCCTATCTAGTTTCATTTACGTGTTTGTTTCTTTGTTCACATTCTCTCTCTTCCCTTTTTCTTACGTACGACCAAATAATAAGTCCTACATTGGAATATCTGTGAGAGTTCTACAAATTTCCTTGTTTTCCAATCTGTACTAGAAGGGCTAAGGGGTTTTTTCTCTTAGATGAAAATACCAAATATCAATTATTAAGATGATCATATGCAAATAGTCTTTGAACTTTCTATATCTTGCACAAGAATTTCAGGAAGCAAATTTTTCAGTGTTTGGTTAGAATTTTAGAAGCAGTGCTGTTCTTCAACTAGAACTGAAACCAGATTGGATACAAATCAGATACCACCGTATCTATATCCATATTTGTTTTGTCTGACGAATACAAATATGGATACGGATATTATTCGGATGCAAAAATTTATATCCATATTTGTTTTAAACGGATATGGATACAATTCGGATATTGGAAGTATGGATATCATTATAAATATTACTTAGATAATTAGACTTTATGACTGCAGAATCAAAAATATTACTAAATAGATGATAAATTAAGTTAATAACATGTTTATATCGTTGCATATTTTTCTTAAAATTTAATAAGTACTATATAACATTATATGGGGTTACATATAGATTCGGATATTCGGTTATAGATCGGATAGTTGTCTATCCATATCTATATCTATTTTTATTTGACGGATATGGATACAAATACGGATATTAGTCGGATCCTCAAATTTCTATTCATATCTGGATTGATTCAGATATGAAAATGGATCCGGACGGATAATATCCATACCACTTTTACCCCTATCTTCAGTTGAACTATACAAGTCCTTCCTCCCAGTTTATTATATATTAATATCTGCTTCATACAGAAACTACCTTTTCTTATGGCTTATCAGAAGTTTTGTTTGCAGTTGTGTAGATACTTCTGGAAATTGGGGTCATGGAGGAATGTTTGATGCTCTAGCCATGCTTTCAACATGCATACCAGATGCTTATCATCAAGCTTTTGAATGCGACGATCTTCATCTGGGAGATCTTCACTTAATAAAATTAAATGGTTAGTCTTTATATCTTGCAATTGTCACCACCATTGCCCTGTACCATATTTTTATTTTCTTCTTATTGTGATTTTATTTGTTAAGTGGTTCTATATAGTAAAACAAATAAAGTAAAGACACCAAATCGGCAGGAATGTTGCCTTCAATGAACCAAGAAGCTTTATACCATTAATACATGCTCATAAACATATTGCAGATAATTAGCATCCTGGTCTTTGTTTGAAGTTCTTTAGTGCTATTGAAGTATCAGAAAGTAATTAAATTCAATTTCTTATGGCAGGGCACAATAGCCACTTTAATACTTGGCAATTGTGCATGGACAATCGATCATCTTGCTCATTAAAAATCTAGCTCCTGACATAAGAAATGTCTAGAATTTTTTGTCAATTCACAAAGATATCAAAACCTAAGATAGTGTAACGTTGTATCAATTGTGATAACAATAGACTCCTGGTTTTGTTTCTTGTAAACTTCAACTAGAACTTTGACCGCCCCCTTTGCAATTATAGCATCTTTAACCTTACAATTCATTTTGTTGAGTTCCTGTCTGGGATTATCTCAAAATCAAGCAATCAAGTCTCATTGTGTTTGAACAGCCATTTGTTGTTTACCCAAACAAAAAATAACCTGCTTGTTGTGTAAATGTTTTCCATTCAGATGCACTAACATTAGGTCTTGTATCTCTCTTCCAAGTCTCCTTCCCAGCTGACCTGGAAAGAGAAAATGGACTGTCTTTGTGATCAATACTGGGTAAGATAGAGTCTTGGTTAGCTCGAAGGTAACTTTGATGGACAGTATCATTTCTTGTTTCGGTAAACTATAGTGTTATTTCTTTGAATATGCTCAAAATACTACATGGATCTTAAGGTAAATTTTCTTTATGCCATGTTTTCTAGTGAACCAAAAATTTTAAGATTGATTTTCCCCTCTTCATATTATGTGTCAACAATTTGTTTGATATATAATGCTGTTACTCATTGTTATGGTGGTAAAACTGAGGAACTTATGATGCCGCATTTGGTAGGGGACCATAAAAAATCGAGTTTTCTTCCAATTTGGGTATTTGCTGCTATGTTTGCTTTAACAATTTTAAATATTTTACATAAATCAAGGTTTGTTGGACCAGTGCTGGGGGTCGTATCGACTGGTGACTAGTTTAGTACGGTTCTTGTATGTACCATACCAAGTGGAGGTGTATTGGAACCAAGAGGAAGAGGGAGAGGGGGGGGAGAGGGAGGAGAGGAGAGAAAGAAAGAGGAGAGGGAGAGGCATACCTCATGGGCAGTGATAATAAAACCCTAAGTTGCAAAGTTGTCATTGTCACAGCACCTTAATTCGAGCTGGCATCATCTTTGTAGGGGCTGTCATTGTTGTGGAGCATCAAGAAAGAGGGGAGAAGATTGGGAGAGGAGAATCAAGAGAAAAGGAGAGAGTGAGAGGAGAATCAAGAGACCAGGAGAGGGAATCAAGAGAGAGGGGGAGATGGACAGAAGAATAGAGAGAGCGAGAGAGGATTGGGACTTTAGTAGGTGTTTTTTATAAAAAAAATTTGGTTCAGCTCTGGAATTGGATCAATTAGCCGAATCGTCCCGATATGTAGTCGTCCTAGTTTTGTATGCCCTCAAAACTGCTTGGTTTAGGATGGTTTGGCAATCCCTACTAATAATCTAGATTTGTTGAACTATTACTAGGGCTTATATCGGATGGAGCTAGTTCGACACAGTATGGTCCATACCATGCTATTGTGGGGCATAATTGAAATAAGGGGACGGAGGGGGGATGGAGAAGGAGAGAGAAGAGAGTGAGGGAGACGAAGAGGGAGGGAGGAAGGGAGGGAGAGGGGGGAGGCTTATGGCTTATGGGTGATAGTGATATGGCACCCGATGCTCGAAAATGAAGAGAGGGAGGGATCACTTCCCTCTCACTTGGCCTTAACAGCATGGCATCCAATGCCCGAAAATGAAGACAAGAAGAAGAATGGAGGAAGAAGTGGAAGGTTGAGGACTAAACCTTGACCCTAGCAGAGGGAGAAGAGAGAGAGAGAGAGAGAGAGAGAGAGAACGAGGAGGCTTATTGATGGCATCAGCGTCAGAGAGGGGGGAGCGAGCAGCATCTGGTGGCATCTAGTGAGCTAATGAGAGAGGCTCGAAGGCTCTCAATCCATTAATCAGGGGGAAGGGGATTTTATATACAAACTGACATGAGTGGTTGAACCATCTTGGGCTGGCATCAATACGGGTCGAACCATCTGGTTCAAATCGGTTCGGAATTGTTGCTAATAATATTTATATGTGGTTGAAGATAGGTCTTTTAAAAAATCCTCAGTCGTGTGTCTATGTGCTTTTTTTTGGAGCACGTGGGGGTTATTGCAATCTCGATTTTACCATGCTAATACTAGCCATGTATTAGTTTGCTCTTAGATTTGCATGTGCCTATGTATGCATGTGTCTGTTTGGGGGTTGGGGGCATCACTTTTGACATAGACTAGCATTGTTGAAGCAAATTTGTTGAGAAACCTTGGACTAGATTGTTGTTGTTTTCTCCTTTTTTTTAAAAAAAAAATTGTGGTAATAAGGGGATGCTTTTGTGATGACACATGGCATACTTATAGGATGTGCTTTTTATTGGGGATCATTTGGCTTGTTTGCTCCTCTATGATATATTTTCTAGAAATTTAAAATACATTTCAGTTGAGAAATCCTGCATCTTTTATCAAACCCTACAATACAATTTGATTTGCTCAAGACATCTCATGTATTATATTGTCTACTTTATGACATGGAATGTTGGAGTAGGCACAATTTATTACACAACATTTAACACAATCCAATTATGGTTCTTGTTCAGGACAAAGAGCTTGTTTTATGTGAAGAGTTTATGGAACTAATGATTACTTGTTCTGATTGCCACATTTCTTTGTACCATCTGTCTTTAATAATGTATTAATACTTGAGAGTGAAAAATTGTAATATAGTTATTTCACTAGCTATTAAGTAGAAAACTGAAATTTAGGAAGATGCAGGTTAAATCTTGTTTGCTAGTGACAATAGTTTGCACTTTCTAGAAATATGTTAACATATTTATGATAAGTAATGTAACACTTCATTCAGCCTATTTCTTTTGTGATTTAAAAATTGATCTACTTTTTATAATATTTTTGCATCTCTGTAGTTGATGCAACCAAGGATCGCTGACTCAAAACCGGATCTCGTGCTGGCAGGCTGGTGGTATGAGTCAGTACGTCTTTGTACCGAATCCAAATCGACATGGAAACGGGGGATGAATCGGGGAGGAAAAGAGAGAATGAGAGGGGGGAAGGAGGGAGAGGGAGGGAAGGAACGGGTGGCTGACAGAGATTGTTGCGGTGGCTATCGGAGTGCCATCGAGGCCTCCCAAGCTCCGTGGTCCGCGAGAGAAATTAAGAAGAGAGAGATCGGGGAGAGGAAGGAGGAGAAGGTGGTGCGGAGGCTATCGAGTGGCCGTCATGGCTGCTAGGCGATCCAAAAGCCCCCCACAATCGCCACTGGTTCGAGACAGTGGCTGCGCCCCTATTTCATCGGATTTTTAGAAAATCCGACATAGTGAAGCTGGCAATGGGTTTGCCGACTTCACTGTATATTGATAAAAATCTAACGAAACAATGAAGCTGGCAAACCCATTATCGACTTCACTGTACGTCGGATTTTTTAAATAATCTTCGCTCCTGTGTCGAACCGGCAACGGCCGCGGGGGGTTTTGGGCAGCCCGACAGCCTCCCTGCCACCTTCCCTTTCCTCCGCTCCTCTCCCCCTCTATCTCTCTCTTTCTTCTCAGTCTCTTGTGGAGGACCATGGTGACCTCGAGTCTCGACGGCCCTTCGGTGAAATCGATGGGCCACCACTCATCTTCCCCTCTCCTTCCCTCCCCTCCTCTCTCTCTTCCTCTTTTTCCTTCTCCTATCTTCGTTTTCGCCAGCATGCCAAATTGGACATCCGAGCCACATCGGTTGGCCATCAATAGGGTTCAGCATGCCCCAAACCATCCGATTCGGACCGGTTTGATGAATCATGGATGCAACATTTCTGACTAATAATTTAGTTGCAGTTTTTTTATCATATTACACCGAATGCTTTCATATTGTTTCTATCACCAACAGAAAAAATTGTTCCTATCCATGTCATCATATGCTTCGTCAATTCTTGTGATCATCTACCAGCATGTGAGAAATGATGGTGCCAAGTGGTCAATGAATGAAATGATGCTGGACATATACACTTACAGTCATAATACTTTATTTTGCTCTCTGTGGCCAATGTTACCCAACTAATCAGAAACATGATCATTAGGACATAAACTGAATTCTAATGTTTGCATGATGAAAAGTAAAGGCATGGTTAATTAAAGGTCGTAAAGCATTGAAAGAGAGCAACATAGATGCTAATTGTATCATCTTCAGACTATCAAACATGAGTCCCAACTAAAAGAATGCTAGTCTGTCTTGAGTAACTAATTTTGAGTTGGAAAAACTCATAGATGTGCAGGTCAAGGATTCATGTCCCAGTGTGTTGCCGCACCATTCTGATAAAAGAATGTTACCTGATGGCTTTGCTCAAGAACTGGGACATCTTGGCCACCCCAATTTATGCCAACCCGGATGGACTTGGACACTGCATTACGAAACTTGGGAGGACCCTGAATCCTGGATGCCATTTTTTTTATTATTTTTCTCTCTTCATTCTTATTGTTAAAAATGGTTGTTCCGTTCAGTCGTGGTAGGTCCTAACCTGTCCTGGTACTAGAACCACGGCTAGGGACTAGACTGGGATACATACTAGAACCACAGCTAGTCCCTGGATGGTAATCATTGTTTCTTTAAAAAACTTCCATGTTGTGTTTCAGCTCAGACGGATCTCAAATGAAGGAAGCTGAGGAAGGCAGTATGGTTTGTTTTTTTTTGGCGAATACTGCTTTGAGCATTGGTTTTTTCTTCATTATTTTAAACTTGTATGCATGACACTATCAGAAAGATCTCACCATAAGTGACCAATGAAGTCAGTCATTTTAGACAGAAGAATGTATTTGGCCAACTTCATCTTGGTAATGGAGGCAACATATTAGTTTGGCAACCTTGGTGGGATAATATACAACAGGTATTTGGAAAGAAAACCATGGTTAATAGGTGTTGGACAAGGAAGGTATGAATCACATTTTTCCAAGAAGCATTAGGAGATGGACATGTTTTGAGGCCAAGAAAATTCTTTTCATTGGGAATCCAACTAAAGCTAATTATGAAGCAATAGAATATAAGTCTGAGGAGCATGTTTAAATGTTACATTTATAGATCATCACCTGTGTGTGTGTGTGTGAGAGAGAGAGAGAGAGAGAGAGAGAGAGAGAGAGAGAGCTTGTACTTCATCCATACAGCACCTATGTTATTCAGTATTCTGTGTGATTATCTCTGCAGATATCATGTTCCACTTTTGTAACTATTTATCGTACCTCAGGAACCCACAGTGACAAAGGTGATGTCCTAGATGTTCCTGTGTGGGTGGCACTAGCTGTTGTACAGTCATATAATCCAAGACGTAAAGTTCCCAGGAGTGATATATCTATAACTGATTTAGAAAGATGCTTGTCAAAGGCATCTTTCTCAGCTGCTCAGAATTCTGGTAATTATCTCGATCCCTATGCTTTACATTGAAACTTGTTGATAATATTCTCTTTCTATTTATGTATTTTCTGTCTTTATGTCATTATGAAGCTCTCAAATAGAAAAATTGAAAAAATGGCTCTGAGCTCTATTTCTTCTCTCAAACAGCTTCAACTTTTATGCTTTATGATGAAGTGTTTTACAATATAAAGGCACACGCACAAGTATTCTCATCAACTTTAGTAGCAAAATATTCCCTTCTAGATGTTAAATAGTGTTTTGTTTGTGTGTCTGCTTTTGCATGCACATGTGCTTGCCATGAATCTGGTAATCGTAGAATCAAATGATCAAATTTCAAAACTAAAATCTATATTTTAAATATATTCTAATGGACATGGTCATTATGAAGACTCATGCGGGCTTGTGTTTAGTCTCACATTGATTGTGCACGAAAAAGATCTGGGGTACTTACATAGAGCCGGGAAAACCAAATAATGCATTTTGGCAAGGTGAGATATTGGATCATTACAAGTAGTGTATCAAAATAGACTTGGTTCACGGCCCATGTAAACTAGGGATACTGTAGCATAGGCTTTTTTTAGTGCCGACTGCAATATGATCACCGATCATAGTGTTTGTAATTGGATTTAATTGGATTTGTACCCTTAGCCTAGTGAGGATGCCAAGAGTTAAACCATTGGGGGTGGGTGTATATGAGGGCTTGTGCAAGCATGTGTTTGCTCTTATATCAGTTGTGCGCTGGGAATATCTAGATACTTATGCAAGATCAAGAAACCCACATAATAACCTCCAACTAGCATTTTTAGGTGAGGTCTTGGATTATCATAAATGGTATTCGAGCTAATCCGGTCTGTGGCCCATATATAATAAGGGACACTGCAGTACAGGCCCTTTTGGAGTGGACTATGTGCTGATCATGGTGATTATGACTGGATCTTTGTGATTGGACCCTTAGCTTGGCGAAGACAACATGACTTAAATAGGGAGATTATGTGAGGACTCGTACAAGCATATGTTTAGTCCCTCAATTGTGTGTTGGGATTTGGGAAGATCTCAAGTACTTGTTCTGGGTCGAGGAATTTAAGTAATACCTTTTATATGGCTTTTTGGGGTAAGATCCTGGATTGCTATAATCATGGATGCATAATGCATCAAGATTACGGTTAATAGTGCATTTGGATACAGAAAGCTGAAATTGCACATGTGATGACTTTTAAGTTTCCTTCTTCCTTTTTTTATTTTTTATCCAATTGGCAAAATAATTGATTTAGCAGCAACCAAAGACAAGGTACAAGGTTCTTATAACGAAGAAGGAAGCAAATGGCAAAACAAGATTAAGATTCATAGCTGTAAGGAGAAATGAAATAAACAATAGGTTCTAACTCAGTCAGCGTTACATCAGAAAATAGATTATTCATGATAAAACAAAACCAACATTAGCAAGTAACTAGAAGAGCATCAACTATACAAGCAGAACCTGGTAAGTTCAACTATTTGCTTAGATTTGTGTTGATTCAACAATTGACACAAAATGCAAAAGAGTGGGCGTGATACTCAGTTTGCTCATTGAGCCAACTGAAGAACTCGACCAACTACTGTGCCACATTTGGTCTTGTAATACATATGTTTTTCACCGTAAGAATTTTGCTGTCTATTGGTCACATTTGTGCCTTGTGAATTCCATTTTAGTTAATTTATTTTTTCAAATTCTTAATTTTTATCCATTTTAAAGCTTGGTTAAGATTCATTAGTCATCCAAGTACAAGGAGCAGGGAACTGGCACTTTTAGATGATTTTTGGGGCCAAATGTTTAAGAAGTATCCAAAAAAAATTAATCATCTTAAATTCAATATACTCATCTTGCTGCTGCATATTAATTTGAATAGACGATGATTAAACACTGATAATAGTACTTGGCCACAATGGTTGTTAGCTTTTGAAAGTGGATGCAGGAGTGGGAGTAGGATCAGGAAATCAAAGATCAATGCAGAAAATTTGCCTGAAGTACTCCATGCATGTTACGAGTTACCAGAAGAGTAATCAAGGATGACTTTTGAGTTTTCAAACTATTTCCCACTCTATATATTACACTTATTGGGGATTAATATTATGATCAAATGATGCCTTACAAGTGTTAACTCGGCATTGAAATAGTTTTGATCATGGTCCGTCAAACTAGTATTGGGTGCGATATCGGTCACCAATAGGTATGGTAGAGCATCGTTCAATAATATACCGGCACATGATATGGTATGGCATAGCAATAATATATTTAGGATTCTGATGTTGTTTTAATATCTTTTTTTGTTATCAAGTGGTCTTGAAGTGCAATTAAAGCATATATAATTGAATATACATGTAACATAATAAATGGACTTAAAGTATACACTATAAAATACATAACGATATCGAAATTTTTTTTGTGTCTGTCCTGACATCTAGGCCTATGATATTACACTAGATCTTCTCTGCTACTTGGAATCTCTGTGGGTTAAGGCACGAAGATCTAAATCATGAATGGTGGCCTCTAATGGTATGTCTTTGGACTTCTCCTTACTTCCAAAGGCCCCAAACATAAAGGCTATCCCCTCGCGGCCTCTACTAACAATCTTTTTGACTAAAAAGGTCTTCCTATGTACTGGATCTGCCTTGGTGAATCCAAAAGTAGAACCTGACTTGTATTGAGAAGGCCACATTGAGCCCCGTGCCTAGCAATCTCCTTCTTCTACCATTGGCTATTTAAGCTCTCCTAGATAGTTAAATTATATTGTAATGCAAAAAAACCATCAAATTATTTCAAAAAAACATGTTTCTACATCATCTATGCAAAATGCTAATCATACTGATCTTTTATTAGAATTATTAATTTTTTTAATTGATTTTTATATGATAAATTGATATTTCATAATAAGATATCTACAAAATTAATTCTAATTCAGATTAACTTAGAAATCTACCAGGGATGCTACATTATAGTCTTATTTCAATTTATCATTATTTTAATTGGTTATTTAAAAATTGATAAATTTTTATTTTAATACAAAAAATCAAATTATTACTTCCAAAAATACTTCTCAATTACTATACACTAATTTCTTTAAAAGTTTTTGTAATTATTTAAATATTTTTACTTAATTTTAATCATAAAATAATATTATTATAAAATTATATATGTAATTAATTTTAATTCAGATTAGTGTAGCACCCTATGAATGGAGCTATATATATTTTTCTCAACATAAATATTTTCTAATCACCACTTATTTTTAAAATTTATTTAAATTGGGCCTAGGTTGCTGTGCACATGATCATGCCCAAATTCAAGCAAAGTGCTGTGAAATTGAGATAGCATGTAGCAAGCAAACCCCTATATCTGTTACTAATTTTACAAAAATTTTAGCATATCTTATTTATTATTTTTTAATTTGAAATATAATTTTCAATCCAAAAATGTTATATACTTAACAAAAAATTGTGATCTTGGCTACACCACATAGATTATCCATAGATCTACAATGTTTCATAAAATCTTGCTGAAATCCAAAATTTTTTGACATTATCTCCCATTATTTTCTCATTTTGAGCAATTTTTGGCATGAAAAAGAAAAAAAAAAAGAGAGGGAAGGGGAGACGATGAGAGAAGCAAAGAAGGCATGGGAGGCCTTTCAATATCCACTGTATTTGTTGTTTCAATATCTTTTTTGTCAATTTATCCGCACAAAAAAGGAGAATAGGATAATGATGAACAAGCCATTGTGCCCAAGTTTTGCCGAACCGTCCTAAACCAAATGGTTTAGAGCATGTCGAATCATATCATGGCCTATTGGTGCAGCTCGGGCATTCAATTTGGAACATCGATGAAAATGGAGGGAGGGAGAAGGAAAGAGAGGAATAGAGGGAGGGGAGGGAAGGAAAGAAAAAATCCGATAGTGGCCGTCGGTGGCCGTCGGAGGGCTACCGAGGCCCTCGAATGACCGAACTGTGGAAGGAGAGAGGAAAAGAGAGAGGGAGGGGGGGACAAAAGGAGGGGGAGGTCGCGGGGAGGCCAGCGGTTGCCGTCGGAGGGCCGCAAAGGCTCCCGAAAGGTGGAAATCTCCCCCAACCCTGGATCGTCCCTGTTTCGAACCAACGAAAGCCTCTAGCGAGGGGCAGGGGGGAGGGATTCTAGCCTTCCAGGAGCCATCGCAATCCTCCAGTGGCCACCACTGCCCTCCCCCTCCTTCCATTCCTCCCCATCTCTCCCTCCCTCTCTCTCTCTCTTTTCCTCTCTCTCCCTCCACAATTCGATCACCGAGGGCCTCCAGGCCCCTCTGATGGCCACCGTCGGCCTCTCTTTCTTTCCCTCTCACCCCCTCCCCTCCCTCTCTCTCTCTTTTCTGCTCCAGTTCTCCCTCTCCTCGGCTTCTTTGTCATGTCGGTTCCGATATGAGGGTGTATCGAACCATACTACCAGCTGGCTGGCACAGGGCCCGGTTCTAGTTCTACTTTTCTTGGTTGTGCCTGTCACATCTCCATCTAGCCAATTAAGTTGTTTCTATTTGGTCTGTATTACTATTTATATAAGAGCCTTGAATTATTTGAAGGCATGGTTCACATTAGCTAAAATCAAAGATTAGCATCCCGATGTGTCCGGTCAATCCTTACTATTTCAATAAAGGAATGGTATCTAGGACATCCTAGGACATTGGTTTGCACATGAACTGGGATATCGCAACCTTGCCTGTTGGTACCAGTTGGGTTGGCCTAGGTTGATTGCATCCTAACACTTGGGATGACCTGGTGCATGGGGGACACAACTTTTCCCTTTAGTTTTCATCATTCTTTTTGTTAATGGTCATTCTAGCCTGTACCTATCCATTCCGACCTATCTTAGTGCTGTACTGACCCAGGACCAAACTGTGATGGGTGCCGGTGCAAGGACTTTAGTGCTTGGCTGAAGTGGTTATGAGTTGACAATGTGAGCAAGGATGCTCCTTCTACAAGATTGAATACTTCAGTCACTTCATTTTACAAATCTAAGTTTATCACCTCCCAAGAAATTCCTTACAAAATAGAGAATAAATAAATAAATAAAAGGCTGTACACTTAGTATACTTCTCTAGTACTGTTTTACTATTTACATTCAGGATCTGTCTATAGTATATTGGTAGAAATCAATTTATCTAGTCATAAGCTTTTTCTAGAATTACTACCTCCAAATTATTAATCCTTTGCCTCGTGTTTGCACACTCTCATCTGTAATGCAAGCTATGGTAAGCAAATTTTTGGGCAGTTAAGTCAAATATCATATAAGGAACAGGTGTTTAGTCAAGCTGGAGTTATTGAGTGACTTGCATAGAATGCTAATTACCTAGTTCACATGAACAGATAAAACATTTATATGCATTTGGGGTCATGACATTAGAGATTAGTGCTTTGATTAAAAAAGATTGGATCAATTGCATTGCATTTGTAACAGAAGCTGATAATTTCACATAATTGATTCAACTTCATGAATATAGCTGCATTGCAGGAAGTTGCAAACCCAGTACCATTAGCAAGATAAACTAGACAATATTGAGCTTAGAGATAGATTATGCCAGCATATGCTATTTTGATGGGTGATAATATTTCAGGGAGTGAAGTGTCATGAGTATGTTCTTTCAACCATTCACTATAAGAATATGCTAAAAAGGGTAATTGGATTGGAAATTCTTGTCTTCTTAGATCCTCTGTCACTCCATGATAATAGATGACACATTAGATTCCTATTACCTAAGCAGCCGGCATCATTTTTCTGTCACTTATGAACACTTCGAGCAGCAGCTCGTGACAGACGGCTTCCCAAGGTTATGTTAAATTGTTAGGAGTCATCGATGAGCTTATCCATGCCTCTCTCACACACACGCACTCTCGCACACAGATGCATGCAAGTTTGCAAATGATGCATAAAATACGATTAGCCAGAGCATGAAATTTTGCCACTATTTGTTGATCTCAATTGTTTTACCATTATTCATATTGTTGTGGGTTGTCTTCAAAGCATCTATTCATATGCCACGCATTGGCTATGGATCCCAACATTCTGAGTGGTACACAGTGGAACGCCTCCTTCGAAAGTATGCTTCGATCCATGGCATTAAAATTTTTGTGTAAGCCCTTAAATTTGCCTCATTTTATTGTTGTCTTTTGCTGCCTTGGTTAAGCCTCTCTTCCTTCGTCATAATCCTGGCAAATGTATTTACAGGTACTACTTTCGCCGTCCATCGAAAGAACAATAGAAGTATGAACATATTAGGTTCCCATGAGAAGCCATGTGTTGTGAAGGACACTGTATATCGGCGTCGACTGCTATGTTACCAGGACGGAAAATCGATAAGATGCTGGTAGTGTATGTTTACCTTTCTCATTCAGGCCCTTGGTGTAACGTTACGAGGAAATGTTTGTGAGTGTAGCTTGAAAGAAATATACGGTCATGTAAGCATTGTGGTGGGGGAGGGGGGGGTTGGAGTGTAGAGGGACCGTCTGCTGCATCTACGGAAGGATATCAGGCGATAAACAATGATTCGTGATTTAGTTGTCCTTGGCGGCCCGGGTTGGGACGGGAAAAGATGGGGCGCTCCAAGAATATGATGTAACCTTTTGATGTAGTCGCTATAATTGAATCTCCTAGATGGTTCGATCACTTTGGGAAGGAGCATTGCGCGCAAAAGAGATGAGGGGACCACTGCATTCGTGAATCCTAGGATCACCGTGGTATGCAAGTTTCATTGTTTAACGGATTTAATGTCACCAAAGGGAAACATGTTTAAAGAGAGTGACTAATTAACAAATTTGGTGTAGATGGATAATAAGGCTGAAACTCGATCGGATAGGAATCGGATATCATCATATCTATATCCATATTTATTTTGTCTGGCGAATGCAAATATTTGTATGTAAAAATTTATATTCATATTTATTTTAAATTGATATAAATATAATTCAGATATTGAAAATATAGATATAATTATATATCTTATTCAGATAATTAAACTTTATGACTACAGAATTAAAGATACTATTAAATAGATGATAAATTAAATTAATAGCATATTTATATAATTGTATATTTTAAAAAAAAATAATAAGTATCATATAAAATTATATAAAATTACATATAGATTCGGATATTTAGATATGGATCGGATAGTTGTTTATTCGTATTTATATTTTTTTTTATGAATAAAAATATAGATATTAATCAGATTTTTAAATTTTTATCGATATTCAGATTGATTCAGATACGAAAATGGATCCGGACGGATAATATTCATACTATTTTCATCTCTAATGGGTAACGAGCTGCTAGTTGGACTTTGGTACACCATCGAACCACTTCCTCCCCCCACCCCCGCTTGTGGAAGTGATTTTCTAGTATGAATCATCTACCGTACTTAATTGTTATAAAATTTGAAAGCTAGAATTGGTCATGTAAGATGTAACTTGCAAAATAATATACATAGATATGTATATAGGTATCATGTATTCACACATGAAGATAGATGGGTATGTTTGTGTGTGTGTGAACATATGGAATATAATTGTTGAGCGAAGTTGAGGTATGTTTATGCAACATATGTTTCAGTTTATAACTTGAAAAAAGATGGTAGTGAAATGCCAAGTTTTGCAAGGTTGTGTAGCTCAATTTTAAGAGACAAAAATAACATTGTAAATGTATGTACAATATAGATAAAGGGCAATCATATGCATACATAATAAGGGTTATTATGAGATATCTTATCCACAATTAAAATTTATATATTTTTAGTTGATATATGTAAAAATATCTATTATATGGAAGGTATATTATTTCATGGATTTTATTATTTCTACACATTCATATTTCAACTTATGCACTTACTTAGATGCTAATTAAGCAAGTGATCCTACTGATAAACGTGAAGGAAGAGAATTTCTTATATACTAACGAAGTAAAAGGCTAACAGTTATTGTCAGATTCAGTATTGAGGTTAAATATTATGCCATTGCAGATGTTACTTAAGAGTTTATTTGACTACGTTAGTTGTTGGGAGATATATGAGTGTTTGGTACCACCATTCTTCGTTGTTACAATCAAAGTGCTATTTAAATTGCGTATAATAATATTTTTTATGAACATATTAAATATATTAAAAATAAATGTTAATTTTGTATATCAACATACAGATCGTGTATGGTACGATTTCTCTCAGTTATCTTGATGGATTAAATTGTTGATATTTTCATCAAAACATATCTATCCGGATATTTTTATAATCCGGTTTCCAAACTCAAGCTAGGTTCTATTTAACCATCTTGAATTTAAGGGAGTTGTTAAGTATATTTACCATCTTATTATTGTATTAATTCATGTATGATTGATATCTTTTTATTAATCATGATGCCCTTTCCTCACTAGCCATATTGTTGGACTATATATTGATTTATGTACTTATCGTAAAAGTGGATATAACACGTAGGATTTCATCTTTTCCTCTTGCTTTAACAATATTAATGCAACTTTCATGTCATCCCTCTTGGTACTTGGTCTGCAGCATGCTAGCAACCAAGAGACGAGCAACACTGAAATTGAGACAAAACCAAAGGCGAAAAAAGCTCACGCACTTACGCAAAGGCCTGGAGGAGTGCTGCTTTGAAGCACTAAGCCATCCCACCTCTAGTTGAAGCAGGGGCGGCTCAACATCTTTGGAGGCCTAAAGCTAAAAATGAAGACAGGATCAGAGAGGGGTCTTCTTTCGGGCTCCGACTTTCGAGAAACGAAAGCGGACCGACGGGCCGCCGGCCCGACGCACAATCGAGATGGAGGGGGAGTGTCGAAAAACAAAAAAAAATAAAGAAACTTACCGGTGGAGGTCGGGGGGTGGACCGCCGCCAGGGAGGGGCCTTCTTCGGTTCTTCCAGGCTCTGGCTTTCGAGAAACGAAGGCAGACCGGCGGCCCGCTGGCCGCCGGCCCGACGCACCAAGCGGGGCGGAGGGGGAGTGCCGAAAAACAAAAAAAAAGAAGAAACTTACCGGTGGTTGTCCTGGACGGCTGACCGGACGATGTCATCGAGCCACTGGACGGCGAGGCCGCAGTTGTCGCCGGCGGAGAAGAAGCGGAGAGCCTCCTCGAGGCGCTTGAGGACGGAGAGGTAGCCGGGGAGGTCGGCGTCGGGGTCGGAGAGGAGGGGCCGCAGCAGCCACTCGAGGCCGTGGACGGCGTCATTGCGTCAAACACCTTGAGAACGGCGGCAGCGGGGCTGACGGCGCGGTCGATATGACCGTCGACGGCAGCGAGGGCGTCGCGGTGGGCGCGGATCGGGCGGACGGAGGCCTCGAGGGAGGGGAGGCGCTGGTGGATCTCGTCGAGGCGGGGGCCGTCCGGCCGGAGGCGGAGCCGCGGTCCCGCGAAGACATGGAGGCGGAGCCGCGGAGCGCCGGAGGCCTGGAGGGTGGCTCAGGCGGGACCAGGACGCCGGAGACGGAGGCGGGGGGCCTCCTGGGGGCGGGGGCCTAAGGCAAGGGCTTCGGTGGCCTTACCCTTCAGCCGCCCCTGAGTTGAAGTCTCCTTCCAATGGACCAGTAGCACCAAAACAAGCAATGGCACCTCCTGTTTTGTCATCAATTGTTGGTACTTTCTCCTCCTCCTCTGCTCCATAGTCAATACTTCCTCACTCCCATGCTGGACGTATGGCCGTTAACTGGGGTCAGAACGGCAACAGGGGCACCCTCGCCAAGCCTGGCGCCACATGAAACTACGCTTTTGTCCACGTTGCCTTCCTGTGGACCTTCGGCGCTGGTCCAACTCCACAGCCTACTCTTGCTGGCCACTGCGAGCCTTTCCCTTCTCCAATAGCTACACCGGCCTGATCCGCAAAGACATCCAGTCCTGCCGGGCCAGAGGCGTTAACGTCATCCCCTCCATCGACGGCGGGGCCTCTTGGGTTATAGCTCTTGACACTGCGTTGTTTTGACTAAACTACGTGTGGGTTCAGTTCTAAAACCTTCCGTGCCGTTAAGTTGGGAGAAGTGACCAATCTGGAGGATGCTTGAAACCAGCAAACGTCAGGGATCAAAAACATCAATATTGTTGTTTTTAATCTTCCTATCTGAGGTCGGTCGTTGAGATAGATGTGATTGAGGTGGAGCCACCGCTGAAGCTTCGTTCGAACATCTACAAAAAAGTTCTCACCAAAAATATTCTCTGATGAAGATCCTTCGACGCTCAAATCAGGAGATGAAAAACAATGAGAGAAGAGAGCGAAGAGTCGATTATGTACCTTGAAGGATCTCAAAGTCTTTATTTATAGAGGAGTTGGAGTCGTATCCGTCTCAAAGTCCTGATGATTTTCAGATTTGTCGCACAGATTGATTCGGATGAGATATTTTTTTTTTACGGGAGACTCGATCACGGAAGAATTCTATTCTATCTAGATTTTTTCAATTTTGAGGAGGAGACGGATCTAATGGAGCTTAGCTCAGCCGCAAACGAGCTATAATAAATCATCTAAAATCGAGATTTTGGAGTCTGCAAAGTAGGTGTTAGACCTCAAGTTGACTGAGATTGGTCGGCCATGTATGAGCTATGGTAGATCGGTTGAGATTGGTTGTCCGTGTATGAGCTATGATAGGTTGTCTGAAATTGTTCAGCCGTGTATGAGCTATGATAGGTCATTTGAGATTAGTCGATGTGTATGAGCTATGATAGGTCGTCTGAGATTGGTTGGCCATGTATGAGCTATGGTAGGTCGTCATCTGAGATTAGTCGGTCGCATATGAGCTATGATAGGTCGTCTGAGATTGATAGACCATATATGAGTTATGATAGGTCGTCTGAGAATGATTGGCCATGTATGAGCTATGCTATATCGTTTGAGGATGAGGTGAATCAGAATTAGATTGAGTAGAAATTGCAGCCAACTCGGTAGGTTATGTTGCACGATTTTTATCAATCATATATCTATAATTTAATAATTATTATTTTTCATAGCTCAGTTAATATCGAAGATGTAAAAGCCAAGGTCAACATATAGATCCACAACAAACATCTTCTCTGGTTTGTTGGCGGAGCCGGACACGGCTAGGAGCGGGTTGGTTCTGGCCGGGGACTTCACATATCGTTCGTCCAATGCTCAAAAAAGTCTATAGGCAAGGTTGATGCTATGGTCCAAGTATTGTGATGGCTAGACCGAGAGTAGCAAGGCTATCGAACCAGATGTTTGATTCGTATGCGGAGGTGTTGGAAGCCAACGCTTAAGCGTCTTTTGTCATGCATCCACGCCGTATATTTGAATAATTGTTCCAAGAGTTCGTGTGAGCAAATCGTTTCAGAGTCCACTACATCTAGTGATAGTCTTAATACAGCTTCTAACATTCAATAATGCAACCAAAATTGGGATTATGAGACAGCGTATATGAACCTATATTAATGAGTAACTATCCCAAAGGATGTTGTATATACGAAATTTGGACAAGTTAGGTTACACCTAGAAAAATGCTAAAACATAGCATAATTATCACAATCTTGAAGGTTCTAATACTTATGCAATTGTTGTTTAAGGTTGGAAGCCCTGTGGTTCTATTTTCCGATCCATATGGCATCATATAGGGAGGGAGGTTGTAAATTAAACCCATGTGTAAGATTATAGGTGGGACCAAACGTACCTCGAACGAGAACAAAAAGAAAAATGAAAACAAAGAACTTATAATCAAAAACTTGGGGAAAAAAGGTGAAAACAAAGAATTTATAATCAAAACCAACGGGAAAAAAGGTGGCCTAATGACGTCATATTAATTATAAAAGCAGAAATAACATTT